>NC_048567.1:79674792-79714792 GCF_013265735.2 Oncorhynchus mykiss | reverse complement strand
TTTTTTACAGGGAACTCATTCTGCTTTCCATACATTTCAATTATATGAGCTTGGTACAAATAACATGTTACTAATGTAATATATTTCAATTACATTAGTACAAGAAAAAAAAAGTGATTTATTTGACATAGTGATTATGGTTATAAATAACTAATGGAATTGATGTAAAAACAAGCGTTTTAAAAAACCTTTTCATTCTGGAAGGTATTATATTACGTAAGGTGTTTACAGTAATCAGCAATGTGGGCAAACACATATGGAAAATTCCCATCATCACAGATTTACCTTTGGTTTGGCTTTAGACAGGGAGACAGACACATGGCGAGACCGGGCAGGGGCTTCAAGCCAGTCGTTAAACCCTACACTCTGTGGTAAAGACTGCAGTCTGACCGTGGTCAGGATTACTCATATTGCCGGATATAATTTTACTCCGTCTCGCCTGTTTGTTTTAGTTTGCTAACGTGTGTACTGTAAGTGCATGTATTTGACATTCATTTCCCAGCACGGGCATTTGAATCATGTAAATCAGTGTTTATCTGTTCATACTTTAACTATGAGTGTAAATGAGTTACAGAGGAAAACCAGCCAGTTGATTGAGGTGTACAGAACATTGTATTATGTCACAATGCCATACTCACAACAGTGTATTATGTCACAATGCCATACTCACAACAGTATATTATGTCACAATGCCATACTCACAACATTGTATTATGTCACAATGCCACACTCACAACTTGTGTATTATGTCACAATGCCACACTCACAACATTATGTCACGTCTACTCCCGCTCCCCTGGGCCGGCGCTCGCCTACTAACCACCGGTCCTGGCAACTGTCTTTGCACCCATCATCAGTTACACCTGGACTTCATTACTACATTGATTACTTACCGTTTATCTAGCGCTCTGTTCTGTCAGTCGTCAGGCACTATTTGTTTACGTTTTCCTTGTTAGACGCTTCTCTTGCTCTGTATATTCGTTCCGTGTTCGTTATCGTTAAACTCACACTGCTCCCGGACTCTCTGACCCCCCTGTGTCTACGTTACAGTAAATCTATTTTTATTGTTTTTATCCTAAATAATTATGTTCTTTAACGCATGTAGCATATCTGTATTTGTGTCCACTGTAAACGGTACCTCAACCTCCAGTAATATTTACTGTTCTGTGTCCAGTTAACCATAAAACTTTTACAAGAGCTGTTCCTTGATGTCAGCACACTTCCGGGACAAATGAATAATGACCTTCATAAAAGTGGTTCTGTGATAGTGAACTCCCTGTTTTTGCTGCTGAACACACCAGCTATAACCCTGTGTTGACTCTTGACCACACACCAGCTATAACCCTGTGTTGACCTTAACACACCAGCTATAACCCTGTGTTGACCCTTAACACACCAGCTATAACCCTGTGTTGACCTTAACACACCAACTATAACCCTGTGTTGACCCTTGACCACCAACCAGCTATACATTAATATGGGTCGTTAAAGGTCTACACACACAACATGCCAGCAGAAATAACTATTACATATATATTTTAGATGAATTCTGATTTAATTTAAGTATATACATTTTTTTGTACTATTTTGATAATTAATTTGCAAAATGAAAATATAGTTTTCATTGCATGTAAATACACAATAACTACTGTACATATTCATAACTTCCTTTAAGCACAATTTGGCCATTTTTATATCATATTTTAAACATTGTAATTTTCTTTACATGAAATTACTGTATACACCTAAAATCTGTGATTTGTTAAGTGTTGTATTTAAATAGTATTTAACTAAAAATGTAAGACTGTGAGAACAATGTTGTGTGTGAGAAGTTTTTTTGTTTGTTTTAGGAGGCAACTTTGAGGTTTGAATTAAAATAATTACTGCACTCCAATTTGGAGTGGTTAACCTATTCATCATGTTAATGAATTTAATTGTCCAAGCTTTTAAACAACAATAAAGATTTGTTTCTGTGCAATTGATCCAAACTAAACCGTGTCTAAATGCTTGGCAGGTAGCCTAGTGGTTAGAGCATTGGGCCAGTTGCTAGAACAAATCCCTGAGCTGATCAGGTAAAAAAAGAGTTTTAACTTCACATCAGTCATGGGGGGGGTGGGGGGGGGGGGGGGGGATTTCTGACATCTTCTTTAAATTTAGAGTAATGCTTTAACTATCAACATACCCACAACACAATCAATCTAAACAGCAGGGCACAAATACAGTTGAATTTACATTTTTGTTGATACACAACATTTTACTACCATATTAACATATTATGCTTATATTATTGTGCTTTCACTTTCTTCATAATATAGAGGAAACAGGCCATATATATACTTCTTATTTTATTAGACTTGGAAAATTAGTTAAGAACAAATTCTTATTTACAATGACAGGCTAGGAACAGTGGGTTAACTGGTCTAGGAACAGTGGGTTAACTGGTCTAGGAACAGTGGGTTAACTGGTCTAGGAACAGTGGGTTAACTGGTCTAGGAACAGTGGGTTAACTGGTCTAGGAACAGTGGGTTAACTGGTCTAGGAGCAGTGGGTTAACTGGTCTAGGAACAGTGGGTTAACTGGTCTAGGAACAGTGGGTTAACTGGTCTAGGAACAGTGGGTTAACTGGTCTAGGAGCAGTGGGTTAACTGGTCTAGGAGCAGTGGGTTAACTGGTCTAGGAACAGTGGGTTAACTGGTCTAGGAACAGTGGGTTAACTGGTCTAGGAGCAGTGGGTTAACTGGTCTAGGAACAGTGGGTTAACTGGTCTAGGAACAGTGGGTTAACTGGTCTAGGAACAGTGGGTTAACTGGTCTAGGAGCAGTGGGTTAACTGGTCTAGGAGCAGTGGGTTAACTGGTCTAGGAACAGTGGGTTAACTGGTCTAGGAGCAGTGGGTTAACTGGTCTAGGAACAGTGGGTTAACTGGTCTAGGAACAGTGGGTTAACTGGTCTAGGAACAGTGGGTTAACTGGTCTAGGAGCAGTGGGTTAACTGGTCTAGGAACAGTGGGTTAACTGGTCTAGGAGCAGTGGGTTAACTGGTCTAGGAGCAGTGGGTTAACTGGTCTAGGAACAGTGGGTTAACTGGTCTAGGAGCAGTGGGTTAACTGGTCTAGGAACAGTGGGTTAACTGGTCTAGGAACAGTGGGTTAACTGGTCTAGGAACAGTGGGTTAACTGGTCTAGGAGCAGTGGGTTAACTGGTCTAGGAACAGTGGGTTAACTGGTCTAGGAGCAGTGGGTTAACTGGTCTAGGAGCAGTGGGTTAACTGGTCTAGGAACAGTGGGTTAACTGGTCTAGGAGCAGTGGGTTAACTGGTCTAGGAACAGTGGGTTAACTGGTCTAGGAACAGTGGGTTAACTGGTCTAGGAACAGTGGGTTAACTGGTCTAGGAACAGTGGGTTAACTGCCTTGTTCAGGGGCAGAACCACTGATTTTTTTTTTTCATTTGTCAGCTCAGAGGATTCGATCTAGCAACCTTTCGGTTACTGGCCCAACGCTCTAACCACAAGGCTACTGGCCGACCCAGGTAGATTATATACCATCAGGTCCGAAATTATTTCATCCCTTGATAAAGATGAGCAAAAAAAGTATCAAATAAATAATACTGATCAACTATATTGCTCCACAAGTTTGTAAAATAATATATTTTGTATTCTAATATAATTTCTCAGAGAAATTGATTTTGTATAACAAGTAAATGTTTGTCTTTTAAAAGATAGGGATCAAAAGTACCTTCCGATAAATATTTTATTTCTAAATCGTTTTACGAGATTGGAAAACACTTTGGGAAGGATCATTCCAGATACATTTTTTTTTCCAGATCCTTGATATCCTTCGTCTACACTTAGGGACTGACCTCTTCAATTCAAAACCAAAGGGTTTTCGATGAGGTTTGGAGTCCAGGGAGAAAGAGACGGCCGTTTTAAAATGACTGTAGATGTCACTTAATATTGACAAATTAAACTACGGCAAAACTAGTTCCGCGTTATAATAAAGCTATTATGCTACTGAAAAGAATGGAAGGGAAGCAAATACATTGGACTCTAATTGTGTTGTCTCCCTATGGTTAACTGTATCCCATTGATGGAAGATCAAAGCAACACATTAAAAATAAAATAATACTCGATCTGAACGGCTTGAGTGTTTTCTCGCAGATGAAAAATTAGCCGTGCTATAGAATTAAAGTTGGCATTAGTGGTTGCGCCTGGCCGTCGGATGCCTGATTTGGCCTCTGCCGGCCTTAATTCCCGCCGTCAGCCTGTAATCAGGTCTCTTTCACATAACGGACGATTAGTTTAAAAAACAGATCTGCTTTCAACGCCACTGAGGATGAACAGAAAGGGGAGGAGGGATGTAGGCGTGGATGTGTGGAGGGGTGGAGGGGAGGAGGGATGGAGGGTAGGAGGGGAGGAGGAGAGGTGTGATGGAGGGGAGGGTGGATGTATCAAGGGGAAGATGCTCTGCTTGGCTTTACTGCTACAATGTGCCCAGCTAGGTTAGAGAGAGAGGGAGAGGCGAGAGAGGGAGGTGGGTGAGAGAGAGAGAGAGAGAGAGAGAGAGAGGGAGGAGGGAGAGAGAAAGAGAGGGAGGGGAGAGAGAGAGAGAGAGAGAGGGGGGGGGAGAGAGAGGGAGGAGGGAGAGAGAAAGAGAGGGAGGGGAGAGAGAGGGAGGGGGAGGGGAGAGAGAGAGAGAGAAAGAGAGCGAGAAAGAGAGAGAGGAAGAAAGATAGAGAGAGACAGAGAAAGAGAGACAGAGAAAGAGAGAGACGAAGAAAGAGAGAGAGAAAGAGAGAGAGAGACAGAGAAAGAGAGATAGGGAGAAAGAGAGAGACAGAGATAGCGACAGAGAAAGAGAGAGAGGTGAATAGGATAGCGAGCAGGGCCTGTACTCATCAGATCCATTGGAGGAAGACGGAAGATGACAGGTCAGAGAGTGCCCCGGAGACGTTTCCATTTTAGCTCCATTCAAATCCGTAATCACTGCACTCTACATGAACCCACCGTCCTATAAAAGAGATAGAGAATGTGAAAGAGGAAGTGGTATACGTGACCTAAAATACCATATTTCCTTCTCAGATGGATGACCAGACTCATCTCCTCTGCCCCTTGCAGACAATAATATATTTACCACCAAAATGCTGTTACTACCTCCCTCCCTCCCTCATTTCCCCCCCAAAACACATTCTTTCATTAAGACACATTCACAAATGCTGTCTTCCTCACCTAGATTGAGGACCGATTAGAATTTTAGAGTTTGTTGTTTTTACTTAACGGAGACTGGTGCAAGAGACAAAGTGTTGAGAAGACAAGGTCCTCGCCCATTACACTGAGACCGCAGAGTTTCACCACCTGTCATATCTCATATGCTCATCGATCCCTCCAAGCTGTTATGGTAGTACTGAGAAATGTAATCGTTGGAATTGCACTGTTATGTACTGCAGGTAGGTAAGGGAATTGTCTAACATCTTACTTTTGACGCAAAATAGGAACAATGGTAAGTAAAACTCTGTCAAGTACGAGAAACAATTTTTTGCAGGAAGCTGAGTATGTGTAGCGGTCGTGGATTTGGAGAGATTTGTGAATAGAGGAGCACAGAGGGTAGGTTGAGGAGCACTCCTCGCCCCTAATAGTTTCCGACAGAGCCAGCATTTGCTTTCATTTCTCAGGGGGAGTACTGACAGAAACAATTCTCGTATCCCTTGGTCCCCCTTTTACTGTTTGGAGATGTTTACGTTTGTGTACATTTTTCCTTTCGATTGGTTTGGTACGTTTTTGGCTCGTAGGATGGGAGGCAAAGAGATAGATAACTACAACAAAGGAATGCAACGCCCAATGCAAACTGTTTTAGTTTTCTTTCACTGATTTCCACTGTCTTGTTCTTAACGGTGTATGGCATCACTAATAGGCATGTCTAATCATAAGGTGTTATTAAATACTTGGGAAGGAGGAAAAACAAATATATCTCAATTAAGCATTTAATGACTTCATCGTGTATTAATGTAGCTGTCATTTTCTAAATTGTAATTCCAACGAAGGGAAATGGATTAGGATTAATGAAAACCAAACATTTACACTTCTCAAGAAGCTCTGTGACGTTTATAATTGTTCCAGAGGAATAATTATTACAACATTCAGACTAAGTTAAAGAAAACGAGGACATAAATAATAATGACCACATTTACTCCAGACCATCGATGCTCTTATTTATGTTGGTGGTGTTTGCACGGCAGCAACATGTAAGTCGATCAGGCGACAGTCCTTAAGGCCCGTGCCTTTAGGGCGAACTGCACTTTCTGAAAGCCCTTTTTTTCCCCCACTCGTCCCAGCGGCCCCCACCCTCCAACCACCTCCACCCTGCCAGCCCCGGTCAGACATGGCCCCCTTCGTCCTGCTACATGGCATTTGCACCGCTGAGGAGAATGTGAGCTAATGATAGTGTAAAGGCTGTGTTCACTAGAGTGTGAAATTCCCATTTGTCTAGGGCAGGCTGTGCAATGTGATATTATGATGCCGCTGCAGAGAGAGAGAGAGGAGGAATAGAAGTCAAAAGAGACAGCGAGACGCCGAGCGAATGGTAGAGAAAGGAAATGTACGCAAGGCATATGGAAAACCGCCGTCCGATCATTTCGCTTTTTTAGTTAATATCAAAACATAGAAATCCGTGATGTAGAGAGTTGATAATAAGGTGTTTAAAGTAACAGGGATTGTAAATATCAAGGACTTACTGTAAAAAATAAAATAAAACACTTTTTTTTTTTTTAATCGGAATTCTGGGTGCCTCTCGTCTCGCGGACGAAAGTAGAGACATGGTGGCCATAGTGCTGACAGAGTCCTCGTGGAGGACAGTCACTCTCTGAGACAGGAAGAAAACCGTGGCGGAGTCATAAGGTACCGTAAGCCGCCATTTTGTTTCTAGTGTTCATAAAGGCTGCTGCTCGCCCATGAAAGCCAAATGGAGGCTTTGCTGCGGACAGAAATCAGGTCAGAACCAGCCTAAAGACACGACGCAAAAATGCCCCCCAAAAAAGCAAACAATTCTCAGTCTGCCAATCTTACACAGCACAGCTCTAACATGGCTGAACGTAAGAGGCAACGCAGGAGAGCAAATAATACAAGTTCAGATATTCAGATTTTCAATAAAACATGTCTGGTGAACTTTTAATATAATGTGCATCAGTACAGAGGGTGTGTAGAACTAGCAGTAAAATGTTGTGAGGCGGCGGACACAAACCATTGTATCTCAATAGTACTGTAAATGCACCCTTAGTGCTGTAATGAATATTAGAGCAATGATACCAGGCGACACTTTTAATCCTCACACTCTGTTTTGTCTCTCACCCGGGAGACATTCCTTCATCCACCTCTCATGCTTTTCCGAGCAATACTCTACAGTACTGACAAAACAACATGATCCACAACGAGTAAATATGTTGATATGTGTGTGATAAAATCGATGATTTGAAAATGAGCGGTGCTGTCTGGCCAATGTGAGAACAATAGAGACACTTTTACACAGTTGGAAAGTTCACCGTCCCATTATGACTGGCTGACCTATTTTCCCCCGTCGGAACATCGCGTGGGATCTTCATTTAATGTGCGTTGTTTCTCCTGTGGGCCACTTCATAAACACACAACTCAGTCCTCTCGGGACTGTTAAAACCGTCCACCATTTACAAGTACATGTTGTTGTTGTTTTTCATCTTTATTAATACAGAAAATCCCGATTGTGACCAGGGTTACTTTTTCACCGACGCCCTGTGATGAAATGACGAAATGACGACCATGAAATGTTTTTTTTAATTAACACGAATGACATATTAGTAACATATAACATATAGCATATAGTAACATATAACAAAGACATACTTTTAAATATTACAGTTATCCAATATTAATAATAATAATATACCAATGCATCATTGATAAAAATAATAATTATTATTATTATATATAAATGTGCATTTGTACCATATTATCGTAGTACAACCATGGACAACATTTGACTACTTACGTATATTGTTTACCTATTTTAAATGTAGACATTTATTTAAACAGCTCAACAAGTAAATGTTCAAAGTAATTCCAACTTTCTCATGACCCCTCAGGGTAAGGCATCCCGGGTCATCAGTCAGTAATGTGGATCCTCCTAAAAAACCAACCTGACTTCCTGCAGGATAAAATACAGGGTCAAAGGTGAAAGGCTGAGAAGCCAATAGTCTCTCGGTTAAAACAGGCGTTGGTCCCCATACACACAGTAACTGGCAGGGAACTATGAAGAGTCCAGGCTGCAATTATCAGCAGGGAGGAACATCAATTACAGCCATGCCTTTATGATTGCAGTCTATCTATTGCCTTAGACACATGCTGTTCATCAAGGACAATGTAGTGAAAATGAAACACTTTGTACAATCAGGCCATAAGTAGGTCAGTATGACCCTGGGTTAGTGAAATGGTTGTTGAGCTGTGGGCCATAATTACGAGGGTGTGGGATGCTCTCTCTCTCTCTCTCTATATATATATAGAGAGTGGTGTGTCCTGTCCCTTTATGTAATGGGATGAAGCTGGGGCAGAATCCATGCCTCAGGTGGGACCTGCTGCTCAGAGAGTGGAACTCTGTTGTGACCTCTGTCAGACTTCAGCAGGGTGGAACTCTGTTGTGACCTCTGTCAGACTACATCAGGGTGGAACTCTGTTGTGACCTCTGCCAGACTACAGCAGGGTAGAACTCTGTTGTGACCTCTGTCAGACTTCAGCAGGGTGGAACTCTGTTGTGACCTCTGTCAGACTACATCAGGGTGGAACTCTGTTGTGACCTCTGCCAGACTACAGCAGGGTAGAACTCTGTTGTGACCTCTGTCAGACTACATGAGGGTGGAACTCTGTTGTGACCCCTGTCAGACTACATCAGGGTGGAACTCTGTTGTGACCTCTGTCAGGCTTCAGCAGGGTGGAACTCTGTTGTGACCTCTGTCAGACTACATCAGGGTGGAACTCTGTTGTGACCTCTGTCAGACTACAGCAGGGTGGAACTCTGTTGTGACCTCTGTCAGACTTCAGCAGGGTGGAACTCTGTTGTGACCTCTGTCAGACTACATCAGGGTGGAACTCTGTTGTGACCCCTGTCAGACTACATCAGGGTGGAACTCTGTTGTGACCTCTGTCAGACTACATGAGGGTGGAACTCTGTTGTGACCCCTGTCAGACTACATCAGGGTGGAACTCTGTTGTGACCTCTGTCAGACTACAGCAGGGTGGAACTCTGTTGTGACCTCTGTCAGACTACAGTAGACTGTGTGTGTAGACCGAGTCTAGGTGCTATTGCTATATGGGATACATTCCCAAGATATAAGCAACACATGGATACAGATGAAGCACATTCAATCCATACATTTATTTAACCTTCATTTAACCTTCAAATAACCTTAATTTAACCTTTATTTAAGTAGGCAAGTCAGTGTAATTAAGAACAAATTCTAATTTACACTGACGGCCTACCCTGGCCAAACCCTCGCCTAACCCGGACCACGCTGGGCCAATTGTTTACGCCGCCCTATGGTACTCCCAATTACGGCCAGTTGTGATACAGCCCAGGATCGAACCAGGGTCTGTTAGTGACTCCTCTAGCACCGAGATGCAGTGCCTTAGACAGCCGCGCCACTCGAGAGTCCATCATCCACATGTTGTGTCTCTGCTGTGTTACTTTATCTTATAGAAGACATTATTTCCTGCAGGCTTTGGACGATCGTCACAAGGAATCGACACTTACGAATCCTGTTAGTGTGCGATTGTTTAACATGTTATGTATATTTTTCTTACGTTTTTGAAAATCTGAATTACGTTCATATTTAAGGTTGAGTGTGACGATTTATTTATAATTTTTTAGACGCTTGCATTCTTGCATATATTGATATGCATGCAAACAAACGAGTTCATGTAAAAATACGTAAAACATGCACAAATACATTTACAAAACTACAGTTTGAAAAAACATAATCCATAATACTATATAATCAAATCACTGTAGCAGGCAGAGGACAAAATCGCTGTTTTACTGTTCATTCCCTTGTTTTTTGTTATTGATAAATATAATTGGTATTCATTTTCCGATGAATAATTCTACACTTTTATGCAGATGTAATTACAAAAGAATAACAATTTCTAATTCCATAATTTATGAAAAATTCAATTGTCATTATTCCTCTGTCAATACTATCCTGGGAACGTTGGGTATGTTTTTCGTCGTAGTAAATGTTAAATTGTGAAGTTCATCAGATGACCCTTATGTAGATCATTATCATAGAGGTTGAGGTTTAGAAATGTATTTAATGTATTTATATTATATTATATTATATTATATGTATTTAATGTATTTATATTATATTATATTATATTATATGTATTTAATGTATTTATATTATATTATATTATATTATATTATATGTATTTAATGTATTTATATTATATTATATTATATTATATGTATTTCATGTATTTATATTATATTATATTATATTATATGTATTTAATGTATTTATATTATATTATATTATATTGTATTATATGTATTTCATGTATTTATATTATATTATATTATATTGTATTATATTATATTATATGTATTTAATGTATTTATATTATATTATATTGTATTATATTATATTATATGTATTTAATGTATTTATATTATATTATATTGTATTATATTATATTATATTATATTATATTATATTATATTATATTATATTATATTGTATTATATTATATGTATTTAATGTATTTATATTATATTATATTGTATTATATTATATTGTATTATATTATATGTATTTCATGTATTTATATTATATTATATTATATGTATTTCATGTATTTGTATTTATATATGTAAATGTTATGTAGGCTGTTTCTACAAATGTTACTGATAATGATACACTTATTTAATCGCAGACTTGTTTATTCTGCCTTGGGTTCATATTTTGCGGTATTTTACTCTTGTACATCACACACTCAACAATCAATTATTTTTTGTATTGTACCATAAGCTTCCACTTAGTTCACAAAATATTATCTCTACATTTATAGTTGCCTATAAAATACTAAGTGCTAACGAGGGGTAACATTCTTCAACATATAGAACGGATTAAATTGAAAGAGAATAGGATAAATTAATCATTAATCATGAGTTGAACCATACAACATCTGGAATGCGTATACCTTATACCATACATGTTAAATTCATTGCTCTGAGTTTTTAGATTAAAAAAAATATCCAATAATGATATATTTTGCATCCTAAATATGTGTAAGTCTTTTTTGAACTATTAAAAAGGTTATATCGCTGTACTTTGACTGTAGTTTTCACAGCCAAGTCCCAGCTTGAGATCCATGTGTCGAATTGGGATCAAAAGTTCGATTTTCTGAAAATTCCAGGGTTTTACGCATATTCATGTAGGAATCAGATAACATTTCCGTTAGTTGAACCACCACCAAACAAAGTATGATTCATGCTCAGGTGAATAACTTTTCTTTCGTCCTCATGATGAATCTTATTGTCTTAGTTCTGAAAAAGCGTAAGATGAGGACCAGAGAAAAGCTATATCTCTTTCTTAATTATTCACTATTGCTAATCATTTTTTTGTGATCTGTAGAATATATATTTTATATTCACAATGACATATTACCTCTTTACTTTCTACTGGAACGTATGTAATGACAAAAGAAAATGTAGTTGCACATTTCACAGTACAAAGTGCATGACTATCAGTTGCTGTCTTGGTTTTAATGGCTGACAATACAATATTTTTGCAGTACTCTGTATCATTGTTCTCTACTGATGTGTGTCGACAACAAAGCAAAACTAATTACTTCTGACCCGACTGCCAGAATCGGGTCAGAAGCAATTGCCGAAGCTTAGGAAAGAGACCAAAAGAAAAACATACTCTTGCAAATCTTAGAAACGTATTCAAACTTGAATCGACTTTTACCACCCATGACCAGACTCTGGCAGTCAGAACATGATAGAAACCAAGAAGTACATTTTAAAAATATTTTGTGGATAAAATTCAATGTTCCTGCATGAAACATTATTATTTTACAGTTCATTTTCAAGGTGTAGAAGAACATATGACATTTTTAAAAAAGACATCACATTTTTTTTTTTTAATCCACTTTAAGTGTATCCTTGGGTGAGAGTGGCTGGTCACGCAG
Source organism: Oncorhynchus mykiss (assembly GCF_013265735.2). Taxonomy (NCBI): domain Eukaryota; kingdom Metazoa; phylum Chordata; class Actinopteri; order Salmoniformes; family Salmonidae; genus Oncorhynchus; species Oncorhynchus mykiss. The sequence continues at coordinate 79,702,585 of NC_048567.1, read as the reverse complement.
AGGTCACTCTAGAAAAATGAAAACAGTCAAACACACAGAAATCACAATGTGAATGTACTGTTCCAGGAATCCGGTACACAGGAACATGAATGAGAGTGAGTGGACCACTGATCTGTGGGAACAGACACCTGCCAGGTTATCGTGGGTACAGACACCTGCCAGGTTACCGTGGGTACAGGCAACAGTCAGGTTACCGTGATAGCCGTGGTGTCTGTACTACCACATTGCAAACAGAGAACGTCTCTCTGACCTTTCCCATCATGTCTTATTTTTTCCTTAATTGTTTTTAAGGCTTTTTTCTCCCCAATTTTGTGGAATCCAATTGGTAGTTACAGTCTTGCCCCATCGCTGCAACTCACGTACGGACTCGGGAGAGGCGAAAGTCGGAACCCAACCGAGCCGCACTGCTTCTTGACACAATGCCCACTTAACCCAAATGCCAGTCACATCAATGTGTCGGAGGAAACACTGTACACCTGGCGACCGTGTCAGCGTGCATTGCTCCCGGTCCGCCACAGGAGTCACTAGAGCGCGATGGGATAAGGACATCCCTGCCGGCCACACGACGGAGCCTGGACTCAAACCAGGATGTCTAGTGGCACAGCTAGCACTGCGATGCAGTGCCTTAGACTACTGCACCACTCGGGAGCCCCCCCATTATGTCTACGTGACCACAATTCACTCCTTAGAGTACAGTGGTATTTTTTTCTGACATTTTTCCCCCGGTGTTGTTCTATGGCCTGAAGGAGAGTTCACACATTAGAATAACTTTGCAATCACAGCCCTAGGCCCACTTAAACCTTACAGAGGAGCGAAAATATCAACTGGTGTAAACTGCCACCTTCTATGTATTTCCTGTCCCTCATGGGTCCTCGCCCCTCGTAGTGTAAGATGCCAAATATGAAAAATATAGCATGGTGGAAGTCTGGCATTGAGAATGATCATCTTTAATGAGGTGACATCTAGAAATGCCATTTTTTGCATGTCTGTACGGTAATATCTGGGACATGTTTCTGCCTTCTCGTATGGTAATATCTGGGACATGTTTCTGCCTTCTCGTATGGTAATATCTGGGACATGTTTCTGCCTTCTCGTATGGTAATATCTGGGACATGTTTCTGCCTTCTCGTATGGTAATATCTGGGACATGTTTCTGCCTTCTCGTATGGTAATATCTGGGACATGTTTCTGCCTTCTCAAAACATGTAAAGTGTTCGTATATAGCAGTAAGCCTACGTTACATTTAGTCCTTATCAGTTAGTAAATTTGAAACAAGATACTTTTTTTCGTTAGCTAAAAAAAAGTCTTGAATCTGTCTTGATACGTATGCATTGATTTTATATCAAGAGTTATACCCTCAAAATATTCATTCATACATGCAAAGCCTACTCATGCGAATATACATCAAATCAAATCTCCCGATCGTATGCCCAAAATATCCAGCATTCAAAGCATTTTAAATGTTTATCTTAACAATGATGCATGTTAACTTTTCCACACGAATTAAAAGATACAATAGCATGTATGATTGTGTGAGGTATGCGTTAATATCAACAGTATCCAATGGAATAAACTGCGAGCGTGTTTCTGTGTGTGCGTCGGGTTCAGCTAGCGGTGTATGAGTTTGAGGCTCTGAGTTTGTATGCTAGACGGCACACTCGCTACACATTAGATCAGTAACGGCCTAGTGGCTGCCCTCAGATGTGACACAACTCAATGGGATGTGGAGACTAGCTGACCGAGCACTCACCTCTTCAAGCACTTTATTTATTTATTAAAAAGGCTTTTGTAAAGCTAACCTACATAGCAGCTTGGTTCTTTGTCAGCTTTTCTGCCCCAGGCCTCCTGTTGGAGATATCATGAGGCCGTTTTTGATGAAAACAATGGATGTTTAATCAATCTCAGCGGCCTAGATCATTATTGAAATATCACGCAGGTCCGTGATTGAGCTGCATGTAGTTTAGCCACTGAAGCACGCAGTGCTATCTTGAACAACCCAGCAGCCTAATCAAAACCAAATTATTTCCATATCATCAGCATGGCCTCCCGGAGACAATTGAGGCTGTAATTTACTCGGGATGTTTGTATTAATTATGTTATTTACGTTGGACGGTATTTATTTTGTTATTGTTTTGATTGTAAATCAATGTGTAAGCCTTGGCATTTGAGTAGATTGCCTGTTTGACATGAAGTGGTTCTGGCACTTTCAAATTAGACCAAATACCTCTAAATTACATTCTTCAATCTGACGTAAAGGAACCTGAATCATTTCTATTATATTTATTTAATTCCAATCCCTCGTTCTCTGTGATATGATGGCGGGGTGAAAGGTTCACGACAAGATTAGAGAGAGAGGTTAAGAGGCGGTGCGGTGGCCTCCAAGGTATTATCACTCTAATGCTCTCAGAGGAGATTGGGGAATGAGGAGGAGAGAACAAACACTGTCGTCACGTGTCTTGTTTAAACCATGTGTGAGGTCGAGAGTTCCTGTGATGAGAAATCCGTCACAGAGAACAGTATACTGAGCAACACCCTCACATGTACTGTATGTGGATGTAAGCAGGGCCGGCTTAATGCAGGGGTTTAACGGGGCTTAAGCACATGGGCCCAGGCCCGTGGGAGATGAGGGCGACAACAAAGTAAAACGTTTTTTAAATAAAGAAGAGAAACAACCCCCCCCCCCAAAATTAAGGAAATATATACAGTATATACTATGTATGTAGTATATATTTTATATTTTATTCACTTAACCACAGGTGCTCACTCTCAATGAATGTAGACTGCTTGCTGATGCCTGCTCTGTAAATCATCAGATGGGGGAGGAGAGGAGGCTGGGGTGCCATATGGGTAACTAGGGGGCCCTGCCTTGACTGGGTAATTCATTAATATGTATTTTCTTTAACAAACTGCATAATAAATAAATATGACTGGTCAATTGTTAAAAAGGCTACCTAAGTATGATTCTCAATCAAAGACAACGAACAGACAGCTGCCTCTGATTGAGAACCATACCAGGCCAAACACACAGAAATATAAATCATAGAAACAGGGACATAGAATGCCCACCCAAATCACACCCTGACCAAACCAAAATAGAGACATATATAAAGCTCTCTACGGTCAGGGCGTGACACTCTTGGGCCTGTTATGGGCCCAAACCTGACCGTAGAGAGCTTTATTTGTCTCTATTTTGGTTTGGTCAGGGTGTGATTTGGGTGGGCATTCTATGTCCCTTTTTCTATGATTTGTATTTCTGTGTGTTTGGCTACCTCATACTTAGGTAGCCTTTTTCCCCACCTGCATTTGTGGGTAGTTGTCCATGTATAGTTGCCTGTGAGCGCTACGTTGGCGTCACGGTTTCGTTTGGATGTTTATTGTTTTGTCTCTTAATAAAGAAGTATGTACGCTCACCTCGCTGCACTTTGGTCCGCTGTTTCCACCTTAGACGATCGTGACAGAGAGGCCAAAAAATGTAATACTTTTTTCGCTATATTTTTTTACTATATGTTTCTTTATCCAACCACAGGAGCCCGCTCTCAATGTTCAAAATACAACCGAGAGTGTAATTTAGCCTCGGAGGATCAATATTTGATCAAAAATAGCTGGATTAAGTTTTAGCACAAGCACATACAGGTTTCTGCCAAAATGAAGGCAACAGCAACATAAAGTGTTTTAAAGGGGTGTTGGGCCACTACCACCTGCCAGAACAGCTTCAATGCTCCTTGGCATAGCTTCTACAAGTGGACCTAAACCAGGCCAGGAAAACGCACACCACACCATGACATATACTTTGTATCCTTTGATTACTCAAGTGTAACTAGATGAATACACTGTGGTACACTAAATTAATCCACTGTGGTACACTAGATTAATCCATGTGTTTATGGTACACTAAATTAATCCACTATGGTACACTAGATTAATCCACTGTGGTACACTAGATTAATCCATGTGTTTATGGTACACTAAATTAATCCACTGTGGTACACTAAATTAATCCACTATGGTACACTAGATTAATCCATGTGTTTATGGTACACTAAATTAATCCACTGTGATACACTAGATTAATCAACTATGGTACACTAGATTAATCCACTATGGTACACTAGATTAATCCACTATGGTACACTATATTAATACACTGTGGTACACTCGATTAATCCACTATGGTATACTAGATTAATCCACTATGGTACACTCAATTAATCCACTATGGTACACTAGATTAATCCACTATGGTACACTAAATTAATCCACTATGGTACACTAGATTAATCCACTATGGTACACTAGATGAATCCACTATGGTACACTAGATTAATCCACTATGGTACACTAGATTAATCCACTATGGTACACTAGATTAATCCACTATGGTACACTAGATTAATCCACAATGGTACACTAGATTACTCCACTATGGTACACCAGATTAATCCACTATGGTACACTAGATTAATCCACTATGGTACACTAGATTAATCCACTATGGTACACTAGATTAATCCACAATGGTACACTAGATTACTCCACTATGGTACACCAGATTAATCCACTATGGTACACTAGATTAATCCATGTGTTTATGGTACACTAGATTAATCCACTGTGGTACACTAAATTAATCCACTATGGTACACTAGATTAATCCACTGTGGTACACTAGATTAATCCACTGTGGTACACTAGATTAATCCACTATGGTACACTAGATTAATCCACTATGGTACACTAGATTAATCCATTATGGTACACTAGATTAATCCACTGTGGTACACTAGATTAATCCACTATGGTACACTAGATTAATCCACTATGGTAGACTAGATTAATCCACTATGGTACACCAGATTAATCCACTATGGTACACTAGATTAATCCACTATGGTACACTAGATTAATCTACTATGGTACACTAGATTAATCCACTATGGTACACAATATGAATCCACTATGGTACACTAGATTAATCATCTATGGTACACTAGATGAATCCACTATGGTACACTAGATGAATCCACTATGGTACACTAGATTAATCCACTATGGTACACTCAATTAATCCACTATGGTACACTAGATTAATCCACTATGGTACACTAGATTAATCCACTATGGTACACTAGATGAATCCACTATGGTACACTAGATGAATCCACTATGGTACACTAGATTAATCCACTATGGTACACTAGATTAATCCACTATGGCACACTAGATTAATCCACTATGGTACACTAGATTAATCCACTATGGTACACTAGATTAATCCACTATGGTACACTAGATGAATCCACTATGGTACACTAGATTAATCCACTATGGTACACTAGATTAATCCACTATGATACACTAGATTAATCCACTATGGTACACTAGATGAATCCACTATGGTACACTAGATTAATCCACTATGATACACTAGATTAATCCACTATGGTACACTAGATGAATCCACTATGGTACACTAGATGAATCCACTATGGTACACTAGATTAATCCACTATGGTACACTAGATTAATCCACTATGGTACACTAGATTAATCCACTATGGTACACTAGATTAATCCACTATGGTACACTAGATTAATCCACTATGGTACACTAGATGAATCCACTATGGTACACTAGATGAATCCACTATGGTACACTAGATTAATCCACTATGGTACACTAGATTAATCCACTATGGTACACTAGATTAATCCACTATGGGACACTAGATTAATCCACTATGGTACACTAGATGAATCCACTATGGTACAGAGCATTTAAAGGGTCAGAGTTGGAAAAAGGCAGTGAAACGTGGATGATATGTAGGCTATGTAAATTACGGTGTACAGACAGACGGTAAAATTGAGCACGTTTGTTGAAACAAAATAAATAATATTGAAACAAAATAATGAAAAATGGTACACTAAATGTGTAGTTAAAATGAATCATCTTAAATTAGAACAGCTGAGATCTTCTCTTATAAAACGGAGGGGTTATATCACCTCCTCACATCATTTAATCATTCATGTAAAATAAAGCAAGTACTTTCTGACTGTCTTCATTACCCAACTCTGCTGCCCCCCCCCACCCCCCCCACACAAAAAAAATCTAAAATAATACTGAAAACTAGCAAAGGAAACGTGTACATAGACGAAAACACATCGCTGCCAACACTCCTTTAGACGGGCTGCTTTAAGGCCACAGTGACCGCGTTCTGAGTTCAGATGAAAGTGGGGCATCAGCGTCGAACCTTCCATCGTCATCGATGTCGACATCGCCAACACCACAGCCACCATGATGAACTCCACATGAACTCCATGTATCTGTGGGTGCAAGGCAGATCTGGCCATCCCATTGGCTCAGGCATGTGGGGTCCATATTTTGGAGATTAATGGACCCCTGCTGTCACTACTGCCACCGCTGCCCCCCCATGTGTGAGAATGAATTAATCGCTCTTCAGGATTTCTCTGGTATTTCTCGTCGCTGGGGTTCGGTGACTAGAGGGAAATAAATTAGATAGCTCTTGGGTGTGCTTGTTTTTCTCTAAAGTCTTAAATGTGTACCAACCGTGAATGTGATGTCAATTGTGTGTAATTATGCGGTTGGGGTCATGTGATGAGGTCTGGGATTCCAGCCAAAGCATGGAAATGTGAGATATGGAATCCTCTAAGAATATGTGTGACGTTTGTTGTTCTCTTGCATCTCTTTCATTTTGGTCCCTGCCTCAACAGTAGTTCTAACTGTCACAGCAGTGGGTTCTAACTGTCACAGCAGTGGGTTCTAACTGTCACTGCAGTGGGTTCTAACTGTCACAGCAGTGGGTTCTATCTATTACAGCAGTGGGTTCTATCTATTACAGCAGTGGGTTCTAACTGTCACTGCAGTGGGTTCTAACTGTCACAGCAGTGGGTTCTATCTATTACAGCAGTGGGTTCTATCTATTACAGCAGTGGGTTCTATCTATTACAGCAGTGGGTTCTAACTGTCACAGCAGTGGGTTCTAACTGTCACAGCAGTGGGTTCTAACTGTCACAGCAGTGGGTTCTAACTGTCACAGCAATGGGTTCTAACTGTCACAGCAGTGGGTTCTAACTGTCACAGCAGTGGGTTCTAGCTGTCACATTTGTGGGTTCTGGCTGTCATGACAGTGGGTTCTAACTGTCACAGCAGTGGGTTCTAGCTGTCACAGCAGTGGGTTCTAACTGTCCCAGCAGTGGGTTCTAGCTGTCCCAGCAGTGGGTTCTAACTGTCCCAGCAGTGGGTTCTAACTGTCACTGCAGTGGGTTCTAACTGTCACAGCAGTGGGTTCTATCTATTACAGCAGTGGTTTCTATCTATTACAGCAGTGGGTTCTATCTATTACAGCAGTGGGTTCTAACTGTCACAGCAGTGGGTTCTAACTGTCACAGCAGTGGGTTCTAACTGTCACAGCAGTGGGTTCTAACTGTCACAGCAATGGGTTCTAACTGTCACAGCAGTGGGTTCTAACTGTCACAGCAGTGGGTTCTAGCTGTCACATTTGTGGGTTCTGGCTGTCATGACAGTGGGTTCTAACTGTCACAGCAGTGGGTTCTAGCTGTCACAGCAGTGGGTTCTAACTGTCCCAGCAGTGGGTTCTAGCTGTCCCAGCAGTGGGTTCTAACTGTCACAGCAGTGGGTTCTGGCTGTCATGACAGTGGGTTCTAGCTGTCACAGCAGTGGGTTCTAGCTGTCACAGCAGTGGGTTCTTGCTGTCATGACAGTGGGTTCTAACTGTCACAGCAGTAGAAAGAGTTACTAAGTAAAAGATGAGACATGAGAAGGAAGACATGCTGCATGCTTAGCATCGCTAACCAGTGAAAGGTTTAGGCAGTTTTAGAGATATAATCATATCGCTGATATCCTTGGGCATTAAGCCAAACATGTCTATTGTGTTCATCTGAATTGAGAAGGCTGCAGAACAAGTTAGAATTAAAAAAAAATATTTAGATTATTTAGAGAACACTTTTTTGGTTACTACATGAATTCATGTGTTATTTGATCGTTTGATGTTTTCACGATTATTCTACAATGTTGAAATTAGTAAAAACAAAGAAAAACCCTGGAATTAATAGGTGTGTCCACACTTTGGCTGGTACTGTATAGATAACCTTTATTTATTTTTAATAGATTTAAAGGATTACTTGTCAAATGTATATATATATATATATATATATATATATATATATATATATAAAGTAACCCTGTTTTCCCTTGAGAGGCTGTACAGGTGTCTCCCACCTTTTCCTGCCCAAGGCTATGATGAAAGCATTAAGCCAAAACGTAAGCCTATTGTTTATGTGTCCCGTTAATAAAGATTTTCTCCATATGCGGAAAGAATGTTCCTTTATCTTTATTCTCCTAGATAGTCACCAGTTGAAGTGTCCTGGGGTAAGAAATGTTTTTTTTTGGAGAGTTTCAAGTCCATCAGTTGAGCACCTGATTCTATTTGTGTATATAAAGAAATCATAGGTCTTTGTTTTATTCTTACATTAATGTTGTGCAAAAACATTAAAGAACTAATGTTTCATGCATTCCAAAGAAATAATTTTAAAATATATATTTCTTTATTTATGCATAAGAAGGAAAATAAAACTACTTATAATTACTTGTGTAAAAATTAACAAAATAAAAATGTATAACTTATTTATGCTGTAATTTACGATTTTCATTTTTTCACTTTATCAAAAACCAAATAATGGTATAGTAAATTGTTTATTCATAACGTATTAATCATGACTCCCACATGTGTAAATGTTATTAACTATGTTATTAACACATTTATAAACAACTTTTAAACTATGTAATAATGATTTATAAAGTCATTCACAAGATGTTTAATATTGATCCCGATGAGGATTTTCTAATCATAAATAACAAGTGCTTTTTGCGTGACCACATCTTAAGTGTGGGCTATTTATACTTTAGAAATACCGTAGAAATGTTTTGAGTGATGTGCAATATCTCACAAAATGATAGGCATGCCATTGGCAAACATTATAACACTACCAGATGCTCATTAAGGTCTCAAAATGACCTAGCTAAATTAGCACACAATAGATGAGAGTTGGAAAGTTGAGCAATTTCTAACATCCAGCATCCCTCTGTCAAGTTGAATATTGTATTTTTTCCTAACAAAGATATATATACATATATTTCAGGATGTTGTGTATCCCTGTAAATAATCAGAATTAATGTAAACATTACAGTTTCGAAAACATAGCTTGTCCCAAAAAAAGGTGTTCTCTTGGCACAATTACCCCAGGTATGAGGTAGGTTGAGCCGCAGGACAGGGTAAATTAAGCTGGACATGTCTTTACTGAATTATTAAGACCACTACCTTTTTAAATGAATGTCTATTTTTATTTCCCAAACACAATTCAACATAATCAGAATCACTTTCTGTCTTTTAATCATTTTAATAATCAATAATCCGTTACTTTAAATCCCAACAATACTGCCTTGTATTACCCATGGAAATGAAAAACACTTTTCATTTCTCAACTTGCCATTGGCGCAAACATTGTGACTGTATTAGCCCACACAGCTTCAATGATGCACCTTCAAGCTAGGTTCAGGACCTCATATTGAAGCTTATAGAGACGCCAACTGACATATAGAACATTATCTACTTTGGTTTAGATATAACCATCATGAAATCTATAAAAATAAATACATTTGACTTTGTGAAAATATACATTTTGGGACCTAACTGGCATACCTCTTTTTCCATGTGGTTTATTCCTTCACAGACTCCACGAAACGATGACCTCTTCCAAAATACTTTGTCAAATTATTAATTTGATGTTATGGTTTCTTGAATTAAGGGTGGCTAAACTTACTCCACTCTTACTCCGCATTTTCTGAGTGAAATGTTATCCATTTTTTTTCGTAATGTCATAATTAATAATTACATTCTTCTGTGATGTATATAAATGGTAATACTGGGATGCAAAATCTAAATTTAATAAACTCTATATCTGACATGGTACAGGTGTATTGTACATAATTAGTCATGCTATTCCCCTTTGTTCTAGTGATCAAAGAATAGTCTCTTGTCATATGCTAGTGTTATTTCTAACCTGATACAATCTTGTCTTTGTGGGACTTAGTCATCAGACTGGTTGTCTAGCTGAGGTCCGCGTGGGTTTGACCGCAGCATGTAACATCCCCTGGGTTTACTATCTACAGGAAGTCAGCTGTGTGGAACCTTGCAGGAAGGAGCACATTAGAGTGTTTTGCTGTTGTGAATTCAGTTAGGTCGGTTGAGCCCTCGGGCTATCAACGTTGTGCTATCTTAAAGTTTCCACAGGCAACTAATTACCTTTTTACACATTATCTTCTGACAGCTACGTATACAGAAAGGGCTTCTTTTTTTATCTATTAAACCCGAGACCCGGCACTGTTTGTTGAGCTTTTCAGCTATGCACTGTTGAGTGGGTAGTTGATTCTCAATTTTTGCAATCCTTAAAATAACGTGTTGCTTGAAAGAATCTGTAGTTTCTCTTCCCCTTGATTAGATGTTCCCCGACGACTGTCTTCTTCTTTTTAAGCCCATAACCATAAGTGTGAGGTGTATACTTTTGTTTCAAAGTACATTTGTTTAAGACTGCCAAGAAACACTCTGATTTAGCCCACAGCAGTAAAAAGTTAATAAAATATATTTTATATATTTTAGTCCGCAAATGCTAATTTAAGCGTTTCTTGGCAGTGACTTTTGTATCAAAACCAAAGTTTAGGATTGCAGACGCTCCTTACAGCTGGTCCATAGACTGCTTATGAGGTAAGGAAACAAATATATGAATACATTATTTAACTGATCGTTCCCCGTTACGTATAAATAGTTAATACCTTTTCAGGTCCAGTAAAGGAGGGAAAATATTCTGCGGTTAAAAGAATGAAGCAATGGAATCATTTGAAGGATCTGCATGTCACATTACCACCTGTAAATCATACATGTAATGTATTCAAATCCACTAGAGAAAAACTGTCCTGTCCGTTGTGTGTCGGCTACATTTCCCTGTTTTAGGATTAGTTTGCGTTCGTGAGGTGGACAACATTAGTAAAACACACAAAACTGTTCCTCAGGTGCTTGCAACAGTTGTTTTACAACAGTTTTTGTGAATAACATGTCAAATATACTGTTTTTCCTTTAGCAACCTGTGTTGTGAATAAAATGTTCAATATATTTTATTTTTCCTTTAGCATCCTGTGTTGTGAATACAATGGTCAATATTTTTCCTTTAGCATCCTGGGTTGTGAATAAAATGTTTAATATATTTTCTTTAACTTCCTGTGTTGTTAATAACATTTTCAATATTTTCCCTTTAGCATCCTGTGTTGTGAATACAATGTTCAATATTTTTCCTTTAGCATCCTGTGTTGTGAATAAAATGTTCAATATATTTCCCTTAACTTCCTGTGTTGTTAATAAAAATGTTCAATATATTTCCTTTAGCTTCCTGTGTTTTCTTCTCTTCTTTACCCATTGTTATGACCTGGGTTATTTTGAGACATTAAGGTGCATGGCATGTTGGAATGTCTACTTATAGCATGACCAACGTTTTGTGAGAAAATACACTGGTCACTCAAAATATTTATAAAGTATTTATACACTATAAATATCAAACATTTTAGAAGAGGCCATGCAAAAATACTTAACTAATAATTAGTAAATGGTTAAATAAGGACATATATGAAACATCTAACGAACGGAGGAATGATTCACGGAAGTAATAAATAAATAAACTATTTAATGAGCCACTATAAATGCGTTTTTAATTGGAGTTATTAATTTAAGTTATTATAAACCTATTTGAAGGTAATACATGTTGGTATAATACTTATGTATGGCCTACATAATGTCTCTTTAATTATTCCCTATAATAAATAATTGTTTGACTAGATAATAATTCAAGTAATATTAATAAATATAATTATAAATTGTGACAGTTTGTTCTGCTTTTTTCCATGTTAAAATAAAAGAGAAGTGAATTGATTTGGCCGCAGATTCACCTCCTCTGTTTCGCTTAAATCCTAAAATATCCCTGAAAAACCTTCCGGTCTCCGAGTGAAATTAACCGATTAATCTGGGTTCATCTGGAGTTCAGTAATGATGATGCTGACGCTGAAGATGAGAAGGAGGATGGTGACTGCTCATAGGTTTGGACAGAAGGGTACCAGACGTTGCCACACTGCCCCTCTCCTGACCTCTCCATGTCTGTCTGGCTGTTTCCCTCACCCCAAAACTGTCACATGTTTTTTGGATCGCCCGTCCAGCCGAGCAATCTACTTTTTTTTTATTTTGTGGGGGGCAGGTCGTTCAAGATTGTCATCGAAATTGAACTTCTATACATGTCACGAGGACATCAATAAAATCCATTAAAACTGGTCACTAGGGGCAGCAGTGAGCACTTTTACAATCAAGCAGGTTTATGATTTGCTAGGGCATGGTGGATGAGTGTAATCCCATGAATCTTGTTGCGTGTTCAATCCAAGTGGTGGACACAGTTTATTTATTTATACATTTTTTTTTCTCAACAACATTAACCCTTTCCTTACCCATTCAGATTGTGTGCCTAAACTTAATGTTTTAACCCTATCCCAAACCTTAACCCTTACCTTACCCATTCAGATTGAGTGCCTAAACTTAATGTTTTAACCCTATCCCAAACCTTAACCCTTACCTTACCCATTCAGATTGAGTGCCTAAACTTAACCCATAACTTCTAAATTTGATATTTGGAGAAATGGAACTATACAATGTCATTAGAGGGACATGTCTATGAAAAGTCCACTGCGACAATCGTTTTTTGGAGTTGGTAGATGAAAATGGATTGAGAACTCGATGAATCATGGTTCTCTTTGCTTCTATGTACAGAATAACAATAAATAATTGGAACGATACAGAGCAGCAAGAGAAACAAAAACACTTTGAAAGTTGACATTCATTTTGGGGAAACGTCTAAATTTGACGTTTGGAGAACATGGATGTCTTATTCCCCAATGACACTATGAGAGCTTGCTTTAATGTTTCACTTCTCATCTGTGTGCTACATCTCCCTTACATCTCTTCTTTCCCCCTGCCTTCTATCTCCCTGCTTCCCACCCCCTATCTACAGTACATGTCCCCATTAGCAAAAGCTTAACCTTGTCCCCACAACAAACTCAGGAAAGTCATTGTGCATTTTGTCACTCTGAAAGTGTTTTATGTGTCTTTGTCTGACATGGCCTAAAATGGCGGAGTGAGTGTTTGCTGTGTCTTTGTCTGACATGGCCTAAAATGGCGGAGTGAGTGTTTGCTGTGTCTTTGTCTGACATGGCCTAAAATGGCGGAGTGAGTATTTGCTGTGTCTTTGTCTGACATAGCTAAAATGGCGGAGTGAGTGTTTGCTGTGTCTTTGTCTGACATGGCTAAAATGGCGTAGTAAGTGTTTGAAACCTGTGTGTCTGAAACCTGTGGACCCTGCCTGACAGTCTTCTGGCCATGTATTGTACACTATCCATCACAGCCGTACTTGATGGTGGCGCAATGACCCCACTATTCAAATCCTTTTGCTAACCTCACAGTCAACTCGTCAGATTAGTCCGTTTAGATCAGTTTCTCCTCAGCAGAGTTTAGTGTAAGGCAACAGCTGGTGGACTTTATGGAACAAGGACATGAGCTGGAGGGGGCAGGGGGTTGAAAGGGAGGGAGGGCTTTGCCCACTTCCTTTTTTCATTTTTTATCTTGAAATCTCTCTAGGGAATGTTGTGGTCTACAGAGGGTATTGGGCGCATTGAATTATGGGAGAGGAACAGGACCATCATTCCTCCCTGTCAATCTGCGTTGTCCCAAAGATTTTTGAGGGTTGGGGGGGAAAAAGTTTACGTTGCATCACCCTTTAAGAAAGGTCAGTTCCCTGACCAAATGTAATTGCAGGGACATGTCTGCTCAGACATCCACTGCGACAGTGGTTTTTTTTGGAGTTGGTTGATAAAAATGTATTAAGAATTCAATGAATCATGGTTCTCTTCTGCTCAGACATTGCTCGTCCATGTGTATATAGTCTAAATTCATTCCTACTTAGATTTGTGTGAATTGGGTATATGTTGTGTAATTTATTAAATGTTACGTGTTAGATATTACTACACTGTCGGAGCTAGAAACTACAAGCATTTAGTTAAATACTACTGCCCTGTCGGAGCTAGAAACTACAAGCATTTAGTTAGATACTACTGCCCTGTCGGAGCTAGAAACACAAGCATTTAGTTAAATACTACTACACTGTCGGAGCTAGAAACTACAAGCATTTAGTTAAATACTACTGCACTGTCGGAGCTAGAAACTACAAGCATTTAGTTAGATACTACTGCCCTGTCGGAGCTAGAAACACAAGTATTTAGGTAAATATTACTGCCCTGTCGGAGCTAGAAACTACAAGCATTTAGTTAAATACTACTGCACTGTCGGAGCTACAAACACAAGCATTTAGTTAGATACTACTGCACTGTCGGAGCTACAAACACAAGCATTTAGTTAGATACTACTGCACTGTCGGAGCTACAAACACAAACATTTAGTTAGATACTACTGCACTGTCGGAGCTACAAACACAAGCATTTAGTTAGATACTACTGCCCTGTCGGAGCTACAAACACAAACATTTAGTTAGATACTACTGCACTGTCGGAGCTACAAACACAAGCATTTAGTTAGATACTACTGCACTGTCGGAGCTACAAACTACAAGCATTTCGCTACACCCGCGACGACATCTGCTAAACACGTGTAGTTGATTTGATTTGATTTGCTTCACCATCATTTCTGACATACAATTAAAATAAGGAGTAGCAGGATCAGTCGTGCACATTTACAACGAACGCGATATTCGTAGACACAGTATGTTGCTCGTACAGTTTATGCGCCGCCTGTAGGACATTGAGAAAATGTGTCGATTACTCATTTTGAAATCCACCCACATAGAATACCATATACAATGTAAAAAAAAATGCATTCTACTACAAATCTGAGTACATTGCAGGAACCGACTGTATAGCCATGAATCTGTTAGCTCCACTTAGAAGCATCACCTGGCATGTGGTGTTGCTGTGATTGTTCTGAAGAGACTGAAGGTGATTTAGAGATTGAATGAGTTACCGGTGACGTTATCCCATAATGACAACTAATCCAGACTAATCATTACTAACTGCCGCAGATTAGGTCAATTTACAAATTAAAGGTCCAGACAAGGGCTCAGTAGAATTTGCGAAGAGTATTCTTTTGTTAGTGTACTTTTGACTGAGTACAGTCTGGTCACACACAAAAAAATAATTACTATTCTTAAACTTGCATCAACTACAACCTGAACTTCTACGCCCCTTGGCCCCCCGTATGGATAATGCAACATTTCTGTCATTGCAAGAGGCTAACTTATTTATAACTCTTAGACAGAGAACTGAGGGAAGAAGCGATGAAATGCCTCTTGTAAACGCGCCTCGTATATTTGCTGCTTTTACCCGGTAAACTGTGTCGACTTCCTGTGTCCTTCACAGATCCATTATTTCATCTCAACTATTTTGTCCACTATCAATAATACAACACCCCAAATGGAAAGTTTGTTTTTATTTATTTGTACTATTGTATTTTTAGTAAGCTTTTATTTCCACACTTTATTTACTCTGTTTATGTACTCGGTGTATCCAGTTTTTAAGAGCAATTTAGTACCACGCCGAAGCACTTGGATCAAATCGATCCGGGTCCATTTCAGATACACACTCTCCACAACTGGTAAATGCATTTTCTATCAAACAAACAATGTCCATGTACTTTATTATTTAATGTGTACATTTTGTTCCAGTTCTTTGATTCCTCCCAGTACTGGAGATCAGAGCATCACAACAGTCCATACATCACCAGTTAATATGGACAACCCATCCATTTACACGGGTCACAGAACACTTGGGCTAATGTTTCCATATTTTTTTTTTAGAATCAAGTTAACCCGTAAATAAGTAGATACGTCTTTGACTATACAAGATGAAATACCAAATAAAATGCAGAATTTTAAAACAAGTGCTTTAATTCATTATTTAATGATACAAATCTGACGCCCAAGACCTGTAACCGCGCAAATGCAAACACACACACTGACACACACTGACACACACTCAGACACACACTCAGACACACACATGCTGACACACACTGACACAAACACACTGACACACACACACACACACACACACACTGACACACACTAACACACACACACACACACACACACACACACACACACACACACACACACACACACACACACACACACACACACACACACACACACACACACACACACACACACACACACACACACACATATACCAAAACCACAACCCCCTGCAGGTTCCCTGTCTCCTTCCTTCGAGACAATTGTCCCACAATCGCCCCACACCTTCAAGTTCAGTGAGCTTTGGAAAATATCCATTTTACACTGTGTGTACAAAGCTAATCTCCTCTCTCTCCAGTGGAGTCGGGAGTCATCGTTTCCCTCTGATCCACTCTTATTAGGGGATCCAAAACACCATCACTCATCCTGATCAACAGGGGGCAGCCTGGACTCCTGTGGACCAGAGGATCAGCCAAGCACTCAGAGAACTGTTTTGGCTCCTTTCTGTCCCTCTCTCTGGCTGGCTAGCTCCAGGCCTGTAATACCACATCAATATGCCAGTAGGGAAGTGGCTCCCCTCGTTCAGCTCACAATAGGTGTCACCACTATTTGGGTTTCTCCCCCCCCCCCACTCCTAAAAAAAAAAAACTAAAGAGAATTTCACACAGGGGAGGATGAAAAAAGGTGTGAAATGTCATCCTGTCCAGATTTAATTAAATGAAAAAATGAAAAAGAGAAAGAGATAGGGAGGTGGGTATTAAAACATCCCTGGATGCCTAGCAGATGTCACCAAAATGGCAGTGTGGCCATAAATCTGGCGTTTGGAATGGCCACCTATGACTGGGTCCTGTAGATCAGGTCCTGTGAAAGAGTGGTGTGGGACCAGTGGGTTACCGTGTGTGATTCCCATGTCCTAATCCTTGACAATTTAATGCAGAGAGACCGGTGGAAGCCCATTTTTTCACAGTTCTTTCTATGGGAATCTGCTGCTTCTTTTCTCAGAGACTTAAGTGGTATTCACCACCGCTAGTCTTTTTTTTTCTCACAGGGTTTGACATTTCAGGTTTTTTCTTCAGTAAATTTAGATTAACTTTTGATTTTTTTAAATGTTTCAGAAATATGAATTTCTTTAGGCTTGTGTCTATCCTCTAGCATATATCCTCTAGTATCGATCCTCTAATATCTATAATCTAGTATCTATCCTCTAGTATCTATAATCTAGTATCGATAATCTAGTATCTATCCTCTAGATTCTGTCCTCTAGTGTCCATCCTCCAGTATCTATCCTCCAGTATCTATAATCTATAATCTAGTATCGATAATCTAGTATCTATCCTCTAGCATATATCCTCTAGTATCGATCCTCTAGTATCTATAATCTAGTATCTATCCTCTAGTATCTATAATCTAGTATCGATAATCTAGTATCTATCCTCTAGTATCTTCACTCATGCTGCCAAACATACCCTTGTAAAACTGACCATCCTACCAATCCTCGACTTTGGCGATGTAATTTACAAAATAGCCTCCAATACCCTACTCAACAAACTGGATGCAGTCTATGCAGTCTATCACAGTGCAATCCGTTTTGTCACCAAAGCCCCATACACTACCCACCATTGCGACCTGTACGCTCTCGTTGGCTGGCCCTCGCTTCATACTCGTCGCCAAACCCACTGGCTCCATGTCATCTACAAGACCCTGCTAGGTAAAGTCCCCCCTTATCTCAGCTCGCTGGTCACCATAGCATCTCCCACCTGTAGCACACGCTCCAGCAGGTATATCTCTCTAGTCACCCCCAAAACCAATTCTTTCTTTGGCCGCCTCTCTTTCCAGTTCTCTGCTGCCAATGACTGGAACGAACTACAAAAATCTCTGAAACTGGAAACACTTATCTCCCTCACTAGCTTTAAGCACCAACTGTCAGAGCAGCTCACAGATTACTGCACCTGTACATAGCCCACATATAATTTAGCCCTATCAACTACCTCTTTCCCATCTGTATTTAATTTATTTATTTATTTTGCTCCTTTGCACCCCATTATTTTTATTTCTACTTTGCACATTCTTCCATTGCAAAACTACCATTCCAGTGTTTTACTTGCTATATTGTATTTACCTTGCCACCAAGGCCTTTTTTTGCCTTTACCTCCCTTCTCACCTCATTTGCTCACATTGTATATAGACTTGTTTATACTTTATTATTGACTGTATGTTTGTTTTACTCCATGTGTAACTCTGTGTTGTTGTATCTGTCGAACTGCTTTGCTTTATCTTGGCCAGGTCGCAATTGTAAATGAGAACTTGTTCTCAACTTGCCTACCTGGTTAAATAAAGGTAAAATAAAAAATAAATAAAAAAATCTGTCCTCTAGTGTCCATCCTTCAGTATCTATCCTCCAGTATCTATAATCTATAATCTAGTATTGATAATCTAGTATCTATCCTCTAGTATATATCCTCTAGTATCTAAAATCTAATTTCTATAATCTAGTATCTATAATCTAGTATCTATAATCTAGTATACATCCTCTAGTATCTATAATCTAGTATATATCATCTAGTATCGATCCTCTAGTATCTATAATCTAGTATCGATAATCTAGTATCTATCCTCTAGTATCTGTCCTCTAGTGTCTATCCTCCAGTATCTATCCTCCACTATCTATAATCTATAATCTAGTATCGATAATCTAGTATCTATCCTCTAGTATATATCCTCTAGTATCTAAAATCTAATTTCTATAATCTAGTATCTATAATCTAGTATATATAATCTAGTATCTATCCTCTAGTATCTATAGTCTAGTATCTATAATCTAGTATCTATAATCTAGTATCTATCCTCTAGTAACTATCCTCTAGTATCTATCTTCTAGTATCTAAAATCTAATTTCTATAATCTAGTATCTATAATCTAGTATCTATAATCTAGTATCTATCCTCTAGTATCTATAATCTAGCATCTAAAATCTAGTATCTATAATCTAGTATCTATCCTCTAGTATCTATCCTCTAGTATCTATAATCTATTATATATAATCTAGTATCATCCTCTAGTATCTATCCTCCAGTGTCTATCCTCCAGTGTCTGTCCTCCAGTGTCTATCCTCCAGTGTCTCTCCTCCAGTGTCTGTCCCACAGTATCTGTCCTCCAGTGTCTCTCCTCCAGTGTCTGTCCTCCAGTATCTATCCTCAAATGTCTGTCCTCCAGTGTCTCTCCTCCAGTGTTTCTCCTCCAGTGTATGTTCTCCAGTATCTGTCCTCCAGTGTCTCTCCTCCAGTGTCTGTCCTCCAGTATCTATCCTCCAGTGTCGATCCTCCAGTGTCTCTCCTCCGGTGTCTATCCTCCAGTGTTTCTCCTCCAGTGTCTGTTCTCCAGTATCTGTCCTCCAGGTGTCTCTCCTCTCACATTAGCCATAGTCTCTTGACATGTCACTCATGCTCACAAGGCATAATCAGATTCAGGATTTCCTGGGTTAGGATTTAGATATTGTGTCTTTGTATTGAACTGTAAAGGACAAGTCATCTTCCATAATCTGCTTCATTCAAAGTGTTTTGTATTCCCCTGTAGCCTATCCAGTCCGTTTTACAAAGCACGCCATTTTGTTGTTGTTGTTGTATGTGATATAACAGGTGTGGGCGACATCAGGACAGTGTCCTACTTGACGGCACTGTGTTTTTCCAGCAGATAGGACTCTGTTGGCGAGCAGATGATTTCCACTGTCTATCACAAAGAAGCTGTTTAACATTTATATTACAAGTGATGGATTTAGCATAGAGAAACAAACAGCATGCACAACGGTAAACACAAACAAACGCCTCTCGCATCACAATATAGAATAATGTTAGGTGATTTGCAACAGGGAGATTCACCGGCGTTAATAAGCGATCTCTATATTAATATGTTGATTTAAGAAAATGCTAACTGGACTAGCACTTAATGAAAAATTGAAGAGCGTTTGTTAAAAAGCAAAGCATCTGTCCTGCATAAACAGACACATTCATTTCTGACCAATTAATACAAATAGGATTAATTTTTTCCCTCTGGTTACCATTCCCTCTGGTTATCTGCGGATGTATTAAATAATAGGTTAATTACTGTAGACATCACTCTTCGGTGGTTATTTTAATGTGTTTTTAATATATCCACATTGGATTAATTTCTTTATTTTAAATGGGATTTCTCCCAGAATGCCACTAATGGGGTTGTGGTTGACTTTGATGGCCCTGTGAGAGTGCAGTAAGAGCTTGACGAGGCTTTCAAGTCTCTTTGTAGCCAGTCCCTGAGGGCAACACGACCACAGACAACCGGAGACAGCAAGAAAGAGCTGAGGAGCGACCAGCCGGAGGTAGGGGTCCAGTGGGGGTCCGGTGGGGGTCCAGTGGGGGTCCAGTAGGGGTCCTTTGGAGGTCCGGTGGGGTCCAGGGGAGTCCAGTGGGGGTCTAGTAGGGGTCCAGTGGGGGTCCAGTGGGGGTCCAGTAGGGGTCCAGTGGGGGTCCAGTGGGGGTCCAGTGGGGGTCCAATAGGGGTCCTTTGGAGGTCCGGTGGGGTCCAGGGGAGTCCAGTGGGGGTCTAGTAGGGGTCCAGTGGGGGTCCAGTGGGGGTCCAATAGGGGTCCAGTGGGGGTCCAGTGGGGGTCCAATAGGGGTCCAGTGGTGGTACAATAGGGGTCCAGTGGGGGTCCAATAGGGGTCCAGTGGGGGTCCAGTGGGGGTCCTATAGGGGTCCAGTGGGGGGTTCAGTAGGGGTCCAGTAGGGGTCCAGTGGGCGTCCAATAGGGGTCCAGTGGGGGTCCAATAGGGGTCCATTGGGGGTCCAGTGGGGGTCCAGTGTGGGTCCAGTGGGAGTCCGGTGGGGGTCCAGTGGGGGTCCAGTGGGGGTCCATGGGGGGTCCAGTAGGGGTCCAGTGGGGGTCCAGTGGGGGTCCAATAGGGGTCCAGTGGGGGTCCAATAGGGGTCCAGTCGGGGTCCAGTGGGGGTCCAGTGTGGGTCCAGTGGGGGTCCGGTGGGGGTCCAGTGGGGGTCCGGTGGGGGTCCAGTGGGGGTCCAGTAGGGGTCCAGTGGGGGTCCGGCCACAAGGTCTTAGTGAGAGGGATCAAATGTAGTGAAAGCTTAACTAATAACGGTTCAAAGAGGAACCAGTCAAGACGACGCACCGTGGGAGAAGGAGAAATGAATTGACTTGTTACAAACATCAGTATCCCAATGAGCTGCTTCCCGTACCATGTCTCCATCTCACTGAGTAGACAAAGAGAGAAGAATATGAAAATGGGTGTTGAGCACTGAACAGTTTATTATCCCCATCAATCATCATCATACATTCTAGAAATGTAAAGTTGTGTTTTCAATTACCAACTTTAATGAAGTAATAAGGTCATGAATAAATATCTGATTTGGTCCTGTGTTGTTGTGAGCTAATCATGCCTCTGGAGGGAGCGTGTGAGTGTGGATTTGTGTGTTTTAGTGTGTGTGTGTGTGTGTGTGCGTGTGTGTGTGTGTGTGTGTGTGTATGTGTGCGTGTGTGTGTGTGTGTGTGTGTGTGTGTGTGTGTGTGTGTGTGTGTGTGTGTGTGTGTGTGTGTGTGTGTGTGTGACATAAGAAATTTGTCATCTAACGTTTCACCAGTACCAGTCTCCCATCAGCCTATCAGTGCCAATCAGTAGCTCCATACAAAACCCTAATCGACCCGCAGGCCCCTGCTGCAATCAGCGGACACACCTATCCTTTGCTCTGAGCCGAATAATAGTTCAATCTAGTACGGGCTGAATATAACTGAATGAACAGCACAGGCGGAATATAATATGACATGTTATTAAATCGTTTTGGAATGGCCTCGTCTCTGAGGGAAGATCCTTGGATCCATATGATGTGATGGCAGGTAGCTAGGCAGCTTGCATCGAACCCCCCCCCCACCAATGAAGAGCCTTAAGGCTACGATAGCCTATTAGAATCAACACACAAACTGTTAAATTAGCATGAATAGGCTGCAGACAACCATAACTTGAGGCTGAAAGCCACAATTCTCAATGTATATATATTCTAATTGATGACCACCAAGCCACTTGGCCACTGAGAGGGCTGGAGAATATAACCGTTAAACAAGATGGAACTTTTTCCTAGATTAACCACGGCTCCACGCGTTTCTCGTGTGAGTAGGCTATTGGTGACGATCAGCCTTTTGGGGACAATATGCTTGCTATTTTATTTTATTACATAACATTCTCATGTAAAATAGAGTACATGTGGGTGTACAGTGGTAAGGCAGGGGAACATAAGCGTGTCAACTCTCATGGACAGATGAAACGGCCAGAATCTGTCAAAGCTCACAGTGTGTTATTTCAAGCAGCAGTAGTTCCTGGTTTGGTGTTTCCGTTATTGATTATTGGGACGAATTCAAGACAAAAGGCGAAGGCAGTGCTCAAACGTGTGCGGTGATGTTCAAGCCTGTGTGTGCGGATGATAAATGGTTTCCCACTTGATTCCACAGACAGAAAGTCAAAATGGACTATATCGTAAAAATTCGTGAACATTTTACGTTTTGGCAGTGATGAACAGGGATGGAAACAAAGGAAGAGACGGGGGTTGGCTGAGAGTTTCCATTTGCGAGGGAGGAAACTTCACTTCCTTCTTTTGCACAAAGGTAATCACAATTGTTAGCAGCATTCCACCCATAATTAAAACAGTAAATTACAGGAACAGGTGAGTTCAAGCTTTTCATTGAATTTTTAGATTTTTTTAATGACAAAAGTTAAAATGGTCCAAATGACTGTCTTGATAGTTCTGACTACCGGACCCACTTCAGTCAGTCCTGTTAGTTCTCACTACAGGACCCACTTCAGTCAGTCCTGTTAGTTCTCACTACCGGGCCCACTTCAGTCAGTCCTGTTAGTTCTCACTACCGGGCCCACTTCAGTCAGTCCTGTTAGTTCTCACTACCGGGCCCACTTCAGTCAGTCCTGTTAGTTCTCACTACCGGTCCCACTTCAGTCAGTCCTGTTAGTTCTCACTACCGGACCCACTTCAGTCAGTCCTGTTAGTTCTCACTACCGGGCCCACTTCAGTCAGTCCTGTTAGTTCTCACTACCGGGCCCACTTCAGTCAGTCCTGTTAGTTCTCACTACCGGGCCCACTTCAGTCAGTCCTGTTAGTTCTCACTACCGGGCCCACTTCAGTCAGTCCTGTTAGTTCTCACTACCTGGCCCACTTCAGTCAGTCCTGTTAGTTCTCACTACCGGGCCCACTTCAGTCAGTCCTGTTAGTTCTCACTACCGGGCCCACTTCAGTCAGTCCTGTTAGTTCTCACTACCTGGCCCACTTCAGTCAGTCCTGTTAGTTCTCACTACCGGGCCCACTTCAGTCAGTCCTGTTAGTTCTCACTACCGGGCCCACTTCAGTCAGTCCTGTTAGTTCTCACTACCGGACCCACTTCAGTCAGTCCTGTTAGTTCTCACTACCGGGCCCACTTCAGTCAGTCCTGTTAGTTATCACTACCGGGCCCACTTCAGTCAGTCCTGTTAGTTCTCACAACCGGGCCCACTTCAGTCAGTCCTGTTAGTTCTCACTACCGGGCCCACTTCAGTCAGTCCTGTTAGTTATCACTACCGGGCCCACTTCAGTCAGTCCTGTTAGTTCTCACTACCGGGCCCACTTCAGTCAGTCCTGTTAGTTCTCACTACCGGGCCCACTTAAGTCAGTCCTGTTAGTTCTCACTACCGGACCCACTTCAGTCAGTCCTGTTAGTTCTCACTACCGGGCCCACTTCAGTCAGTCCTGTTAGTTCTCACTACCTGGCCCACTTCAGTCAGTCCTGTTAGTTATCACTACCGGGCCCACTTCAGTCAGTCCTGTTAGTTCTCACTACCGGGCCCACTTCAGTCAGTCCTGTTAGTTCTCACTACTGGGCCCACTTCAGTCAGTCCTGTTAGTTCTCACTACCGGGCCCACTTCAGTCAGTCCTGTTAGTTCTCACTACCGGGCCCACTTCAGTCAGTCCTATTAGTTCTCACTACCGGGCCCACTTCAGTCAGTCCTGTTAGTTCTCACTACCGGGCCCACTTCAGTCAGTCCTGTTAGTTCTCACTACCGGGCCCACTTCAGTCAGTCCTGTTAGTTCTCACTACCGGGCCCACTTCAGTCAGTCCTGTTAGTTCTCACTACCGGGCCCACTTCAGTCAGTCCTGTTAGTTATCACTACCGGGCCCACTTCAGTCAGTCCTGTTAGTTCTCACTACCGGGCCCACTTCAGTCAGTCCTGTTAGTTCTCACTACTGGGCCCACTTCAGTCAGTCCTGTTAGTTCTCACTACCGGGCCCACTTCAGTCAGTCCTGTTAGTTCTCACTACCGGGCCCACTTCAGTCAGTCCTGTTAGTTCTCACTACCGGGCCCACTTCAGTCAGTCCTGTTAGTTCTCACTACCGGGCCCACTTCAGTCAGTCCTGTTAGTTATCACTACCGGGCCCACTTCTGTCAGTCCTGTTAGTTCTCACTACCGGGCCCACTTCAGTCAGTCCTGTTAGTTCTCACTACTGGGCCCACTTCAGTCAGTCCTGTTAGTTCTCACTACCGGACCCACTTCAGTCAGTCCTGTTAGTTCTCACTACCGGGCCCACTTCAGTCAGTCCTGTTAGTTCTCACTACCTGGCCCACTTCAGTCAGTCCTGTTAGTTCTCACTACCGGGCCCACTTCAGTCAGTCCTGTTAGTTCTCACTACCGGACCCACTTCAGTCAGTCCTGTTAGTTCTCACTACCGGGCCCACTTCAGTCAGTCCTGTTAGTTCTCACTACCGGACCCACTTCAGTCAGTCCTGTTAGTTCTCACTACCGGGCCCACTTCAGTCAGTCCTGTTAGTTCTCACTACCGGGCCCACTTCAGCAGTCCTGTTAGTTCTCACTACCGGGCCCACTTCAGTCAGTCCTGTTAGTTCTAGTGTTAAGGGTTCCTGGTTACCACTGTTCATTTATATCACATCTGATCGCTAGTCAGTCCTGTTAGTTCTCACTACCAGGCCCACTTCAGTCAGTCCTGTTAGTTCTAGTGTTAAGGGTCTCCTGGTTACCACTGTTCATTTATATCACATCTGATCGCTAGTCAGTCCTGTTAGTTCTAGTGTTAAGGGTTCCTGGTTACCACTGTTCATTTATATCACATCTGATTGCTAGTCAGTCCTGTTAGTTCTAGTGTTAAGGGTTCCTGGTTACCACTGTTCATTTATATCACATCTGATCGCTAGTCAGTCCTGTTAGTTCTAGTGTTGAGTGTTCCTGGTTACCACTGTTCATTTATATCACATCTGATCGCTAGTCAGTCCTGTTAGTTCTGACTACCGGGCCCACTTCAGTCAGTCCTGTTAGTTCTTACTACCGGGCCCACTTCAGTCAGTCCTGTTAGTTCTCACTACCGGACCCACTTCAGTCAGTCCTGTTAGTTCTCACTACCGGGCCCACTTCAGTCAGTCCTGTTAGTTCTCACTACCGAACCCACTTCAGTCAGTCCTGTTAGTTCTCACTACCGGACCCACTTCAGTCAGTCCTGTTAGTTCTCACTACCGGACCCACTTCAGTCAGTCCTGTTAGTTCTCACTACCGGGCCCACTTCAGTCAGTCCTGTTAGTTCTAGTGTTAAGGGTTCCTGGTTACCACTGTTCATTTATATCACATCTGATCGCTAGTTAGTCCTGTTAGTTCTAGTGTTAAGGGTTCCTGGTTACCACTGTTCATTTATATCACATCTGATCGCTAGTCAGTCCTGTTAGTTCTCACAACCGGGCCCACTTCAGTCAGTCCTGTTAGTTCTAGTGTTAAGGGTTCCTGGTTACCACTGTTCATTTATATCACATCTGATCGCTAGTCAGTCCTGTTAGTTCTAGTGTTAAGGGTTCCTGGTTACCACTGTTCATTTATATCACATCTGATCGCTAGTCAGTCCTGTTAGTTCTAGTGTTAAGGGTTCCTGGTTACCACTGTTCATTTATATCACATCTGATCGCTAGTCAGTCCTGTTAGTTCTCACAACCGGGCCCACTTCAGTCAGTCCTGTTAGTTCTCACTACCGGGCCCACTTCAGTCGGTCCTGTTAGTTCTAGTGTTAAGGGTTCCTGGTTACCACTGTTCATTTATATCACATCTGATCGCTAGTCAGTCCTGTTAGTTTTCACAACCGGGCCCACTTCAGTCAGTCCTGTTAGTTCTCACTACTGGGCCCACTTCAGTCAGTCCTGTTAGTTCTCACTACCGGGCCAACTTCAGTCAGTCCTGTTAGTTCTCACTAACGGGCCCACTTAGTCAGTCCTGTTAGTTCTCACTACTGGGCCCACTTCAGTCAGTCCTGTTAGTTCTCACTAACGGGCCCACTTAGTCAGTCCTGTTAGTACTCACTACCGGGCCCACTTCAGTCATTCCTGTTAGTTCTCACTACCGGGCCCACTTCAGTCAGTCCTGTTAGTTCTCACTACTGGGCCCACTTCAGTCAGTCCTGTTAGTGTTCACTACCGGGCCCACTTCAGTCAGTCCTGTTAGTGTTCACTACCGGGCCCACTTCAGTCAGTCCTGTTAGTGCTCACTACCGGGCCCACTTCAGTCAGTCCTGTTAGTTCTCAATACCGGGCCCACTTCAGTCAGTCCTGTTAGTGCTCACTACCGGGCCCACTTCAGTCAGTCCTGTTAGTGCTCACTACCGGGCCCACATCAGTCAGTCCTAATAGTGCTCACTACCGGGCCCACTTCAGTCAGTCCTGTTAGTGCTCACTACCGGGCCCACTTCAGTCAGTCCTGTTAGTTCTCACTACTGGTTCCACTTCAGTCAGTTCTGTTAGTTCTCACTACAGGGCCCACTTCAGTCAGTCCTGTTAGTGCTCACTACCGGGCCCACTTCAGTCAGTCCTGTTAGTTCTCACTACAGGGCCCACTTCAGTCAGTCCTGTTAGTTCTCACTACTGGGCCCACTTCAGTCAGTCCTGTTAGTGCTCATTATCGGACCCACTTCAGTCAGTCCTGTTAGTGCTCACTACAGGGCCCACTTCAGTCAGTCCTGTTAGTTCTCACTGCAGGGCCCACTTCAGTCAGTCCTGTTAGTTCTCACTGCAGGGCCCACTTCAGTCAGTCCTGTTAGTTCTCACTGCAGGGCCCACTTCAGTCAGTCCTGTTAGTTCTCACTGCAGGGCCCACTTCAGTCAGTCCTGTTAGTTCTCACTGCAGGGCCCACTTCAGTCAGTCCTGTTAGTTCTCACTGCAGGGCCCACTTCAGTCAGTCCTGTTAGTTCTCACTACTGGGCCCACTTCAGTCAGTCCTGTTAGTGCTCATTATCGGACCCAGATCCACTGTCACTGACATCCTTTTTACATTTGAGTCATTTAACAGACACTCTCATCCAGAGAGCGACTTACATCAGTATCTGAAACATTTCCACGATTAACAACATGATAAGTTTACCCATCTTCCCCGTACCCCTCCTGTCCCCCCCCAAACACCTCATACCACCCTTAACCCCCGTACCCCTCATACCACCCCTCAACCCCTGTACCCCTCATACCACCCCTCAACCCCCGTACCCCTCATACCACCCCTCAACCCCCGTACCCCTCATACCACCCCTCAACCCCCGTACCCCTCATACCACCCCTCAACC
>NC_048567.1:79599792-79669792 GCF_013265735.2 Oncorhynchus mykiss | reverse complement strand
GCAACAGTTAACTACATAAATCGTCGTCGGCCTCTCTGTGTCAAAGCCCGCGTATACACTAGGAGATTTATGCCCTTGCCGTTGCTGGGGTTTGAAAGGCCTCAGGATTTATCGGTCCGTAGTCACTGTGGATGTCCACCCGGTAAGGCCAAGCGGCTCTGCTCATGTGGCTGGCTGTTTGAAGAAAGCTCAGAATAGGGCCTTCCTGTCAACACTGAGGTATTATTTAGAGTACCTCCCAGACAGTCAGCCTGAGTCAATATAGGTAGTAGTTTGGTATTGTTACTATAAATACTATCAAGGGGTGTCAGGGATATATTCAATCAAATCAATGTTTGGTTAACAAAATGTGTAGACTGAAATGCTTACTTATGGGTATTTTTCCAACAAAGCAGGGTTAAAGACAAACCAATTTAAAAACTAGGAATAATAGGAATAAATACAATAACATGGCTATATAGAGTACCAGTACAGAGTGGATGTGGAGGGGTATGAGGTCATAACATGGCTATATAGAGTACCAGTACAGAGTGGATGTGGAGGGGTATGAGGTCATAACATGGCTATATAGAGTACCAGTACGGAGTGGATGTGGAGGTGTGTGAGGTAATAACATGGCTATATAGAGTACCAGTACAGAGTGGATGTGGAGAGGTATGAGGTAATAACATGGCTATATAGAGTACCAGTACGGAGTGGATGTGCAGGGGTATGAGGTAATAACATGGCTATATAGAGTACCAGTACAGAGTGGATGTGGAGGGGTATGAGGTCATAACATGGCTATATAGAGTACCAGTACAGAGTGGATGTGCAGGGGTATGAGGTAATAACATGGCTATATAGAGTACCAGTACAGAGTGGATGTGGAGGGGTGTGAGGTAATAACATGGCTATATAGAGTACCAGTACAGAGTGGATGTGGAGGGGTATGAGGTAATGACATGGCTATATTGAGTACCAGTACAGAGTGGATGTGCAGGGGTATGAGGTAATAACATGGCTATATAGAGTACCAGTACAGAGTGGATGTGGAGGGGTATGAGGTAATAACATGGCTATATAGAGTACCAGTACAGAGTGGATGTGGAGGGGTGTGAGGTAATAACATGGCTATATAGAGTACCAGTACAGAGTGGATGTGGCGGGGTATGAGGTAATAACATGGCTATATAGAGTACCAGTACAGAGTGGATGTGCAGGGGTATGAGGTAATAACATGGCTATATAGAGTACCAGTACAGAGTGGATGTGGAGGGGTATGAGGTAATAACATGGCTATATACAGGGAGTACCAGGTGTATGAGGTAATAACATGGTTATATAGAGTACCAGTACAGAGTGGATGTGGAGGGGTGTGAGGTAATAACATGGCTATATAGAGTACCAGTACAGAGTGGATGTGGAGGGGTATGAGGTAATGACATGGCTATATTGAGTACCAGTACAGAGTGGATGTGCAGGGGTATGAGGTAATAACATGGCTATATAGAGTACCAGTACAGAGTGGATGTGGAGGGGTATGAGGTAATAACATGGCTATATAGAGTACCAGTACAGAGTGGATGTGGAGGGGTGTGAGGTAATAACATGGCTATATAGAGTACCAGTACAGAGTGGATATGGCGGGGTATGAGGTAATAACATGGCTATATAGAGTACCAGTACAGAGTGGATGTGCAGGGGTATGAGGTAATAACATGGCTATATAGAGTACCAGTACAGAGTGGATGTGGAGGGGTATGAGGTAATAACATGGCTATATACAGGGAGTACCAGGTGTATGAGGTAATAACATGGCTATATAGAGTACCAGTACAGAGTGGATGTGGAGGGGTATGAGGTAATAACATGGCTATATACAGGGAGTACCAGGTGTATGAGGTAATAACATGGCTATATAGAGTACCAGTACAGAGTGGATGTGGAGGGTATGAGGTAATAACATGGCTATATAGAGTACCAGTACAGAGTGGATGTGGAAGGGTATGAGGTAATAACATGGCTATATAGAGTACCAGTACAGAGTGGATGTGGAGGGGTATGAGGTAATAACATGGCTATATAGAGTACCAGTACAGAGTGGATGTGGAGGGGTATGAGGTAATAACATGGCTATATAGAGTACCAATACAGAGTGGATGTGCAGGGGTATGAGGTAATAACATGGATATATAGAGTACCAGTACAGAGTGGATGTGCAGGGGTACGAGGTAATAACATGGCAGTGTATAGTGTACCATTACCGAGTGGATGTGGAGGGGTACGAGGTAATAACATGGCTATATAGAGTACCAGTACAGAGTGGATGTGGAGGGGTATGAGGTAATAACATGGCTATATACAGGGAGTACCAGGTGTATGAGGTAATAACATGGCTATATAGAGTACCAGTACAGAGTGGATGTTGAGGGGTATGAGGTAATAACATGGCTATATAGAGTACCAATACAGAGTGGATGTGGAGGGGTGTGAGGTTATAACATGGCTATATAGAGTATCAGTACAGAGTGGATGTGGAGGGGCATGAGGTCATAACATGGCTATATAGAGTACCAGTACAGAGTGGATGTGGAGGGGTATGAGGTAATAACATGGCTATATAGAGTACCAGTACAGAGTGGATGTGGAGGGGTATGAGGTAATAACATGGCTATATAGAGTACAAGTACAGAGTGGATGTGGAGGGGTATGAGGTCATAACATGGCTATATAGAGTACCAGTACAGAGTGGATGTGGAGGGGTATGAGGTAATAACATGGCTATATAGAGTACCAGTACAGAGTCAATGTGGAGGGGTATGAGGTAATAACATGGCTATATAGAGTACCAGTACAGAGTGGATGTGGAGGGGTGTGAGGTAATAACATGGCTATATAGAGTACCAGTACAGAGTGGATGTGGAGGGGTATGAGGTAATAACATGGCTATATAGAGTACCAGTACAGAGTGGATGTGCAGGGGTATGAGGTAATAACATGGCTATATAGAGTACCAGTACAGAGTGGATGTGGAGGGGTATGAGGTAATAACATGGCTATATAGAGTACCAGTACAGAGTGGATGTGGAGGGGTATGAGGTAATAACATGGCTATATAGAGTACCAGTACAGAGTGGATGTGGAGGGGTGTGAGGTAATAACATGGCTATATAGAGTACCAGTACAGAGTGGATGTGGAGGGGTATGAGGTAATAACATGGCTATATAGAGTACCAGTACAGAGTGGATGTGCAGGGGTATGAGGTAATAACATGGCTATATAGAGTACCAGTACAGAGTGGATGTGGAGGGGTATGAGGTAATAACATGGCTATATAGAGTACCAGTACAGAGTGGATGTGGAGGGGTGTGAGGTAATAACATGGCTATATAGAGTACCAGTACAGAGTGGATGTGGAGGGGTATGAGGTAATAACATGGCTATATAGAGTACCAGTACAGAGTGGATGTGGAGGGGTATGAGGTAATAACATGGCTATATACAGGGAGTACCAGGTGTATGAGGTAATAACATGGCTATATAGAGTACCAGTACAGAGTGGATGTGGAGGGGTATGAGGTAATAACATGGCTATATACAGGGAGTACCAGGTGTATGAGGTAATAACATGGCTATATAGAGTACCAGTACAGAGTGGATGTGGAGGGTATGAGATAATAACATGGCTATATAGAGTACCAGTACAGAGTGGATGTGGAGGGGTATGAGGTAATAACATGGCTATATAGAGTACCAGTACAGAGTGGATGTGGAAGGGTATGAGGTAATAACATGGCTATATAGAGTACCAGTACAGAGTGGATGTGGAGGGGTATGAGGTAATAACATGGCTATATAGAGTACCAGTACAGAGTGGATGTGCAGGGGTTTGAGGTAATAACATAGCTGTATAGAGTACCAGTACCGAGTGGATGTGGAGGGGTGTGAGGTAATAACATGGCTATATAGAGTACCAGTACAGAGTGGATGTGGAGGGGTATGAGGTAATGACATGGCTATATAGAGTACCAGTACAGAGTGGATGTGCAGGGGTATGAGGTAATAACATGGCTATATAGAGTACCAGTACAGAGTGGATGTGGAGGGGTATGAGGTAATAACATGGCTATATAGAGTACCAGTACAGAGTGGATGTGCAGGGGTATGAGGTAATAACATGGCTATATAGAGTACCAGTACAGAGTGGATGTGGAGGGGTATGAGGTAATAACATGGCTATATAGTGTACCAGTACAGAGTGGATGTGGAGGGGTGTGAGGTAATAACATGGCTATATAGAGTACCAGTACAGAGTGGATGTGGAGGGGTATGAGGTAATAACATGGCTATATAGAGTACCAGTACAGAGTGGATGTGGAGGGGTATGAGGTAATAACATGGC
The DNA here is from genome assembly GCF_013265735.2 of Oncorhynchus mykiss. Classification (NCBI taxonomy): domain Eukaryota; kingdom Metazoa; phylum Chordata; class Actinopteri; order Salmoniformes; family Salmonidae; genus Oncorhynchus; species Oncorhynchus mykiss. The sequence goes on along the minus strand of NC_048567.1, from coordinate 79,665,407 downwards.
TATATACAGGGAGTACCAGGTGTATGAGGTAATAACATGGCTATATAGAGTACCAGTACAGAGTGGATGTGGAGGGGTATGAGGTAATAACATGGCTATATACAGGGAGTACCAGGTGTATGAGGTAATAACATGGCTATATAGAGTACCAGTACAGAGTGGATGTGGAGGGTATGAGGTAATAACATGGCTATATAGAGTACCAGTACAGAGTGGATGTGGAGGGGTATGAGGTAATAACATGGCTATATAGAGTACCAGTACAGAGTGGATGTGGAAGGGTATGAGGTAATAACATGGCTATATAGAGTACCAGTACAGAGTGGATGTGGAGGGGTATGAGGTAATAACATGGCTATATAGAGTACCAGTACAGAGTGGATGTGCAGGGGTATGAGGTAATAACATGGATATATAGAGTACCAGTACAGAGTGGATGTGCAGGGGTTTGAGGTAATAACATAGCTGTATAGGGTACCAGTACCGAGTGGATGTGGAGGGGTACGAGGTAATATCATGGCAGTGTATAGTGTACCAGTACCGAGTGGATGTGGAGGGGTACGAGGTAATAACATGGCTATATAGAGTACCAGTACAGAGTGGATGTGGAGGGGTATGAGGTAATAACATGGCTATATACAGGGAGTACCAGGTGTATGAGGTAATAACATGGCTATATAGAGTACCAGTACAGAGGGGATGTGGAGGGGTCTGAGGTAATAACATGGCTATATAGAGTACCAGTACAGAGTGGATGTGGAGGGGTATGAGGTCATAACATGGCTATATAGAGTACCAGTACAGAGTGGATGTGGAGGGGTGTGAGGTCATAACATGGATATATAGAGTACCAGTACAGAGTGGATGTGGAGGGGTATGAGGTCATAACATGGCTATATAGAGTACCAGTGCAGAGTGGATGTGGAGGGGTATGAGGTCATAACATGGCTATATAGAGTACCAGTACAGAGTGGATGTGGAGGGGTGTGAGGTAATAACATGGCTATATAGAGTATCAGTACAGAGTGGATGTGGAGGGGTATGAGGTCATAACATGGCTATATAGAGTACCAGTACAGAGTCAATGTGGAGGGGTATGAGGTAATAACATGGCTATATAGAGTACCAGTACAGAGTGGATGTGGAGGGGTATGAGGTCATAACATGGCTACATAGAGTACCAGTACAGAGTGGATGTGGAGGGGTATGAGGTCATAACATGGCTATATAGAGTACCAGTACAGAGTGGATGTGGAGGGGTGTGAGGTTATAACATGTCTATATAGAGTATCAGTACAGAGTGGATGTGGAGGGGTATGAGGTCATAACATGGCTATATAGAGTACCAGTACAGAGTGGATGTGGAGGGGTATGAGGTAATAACATGGCTATATAGAGTACCAGTACAGAGTGGATGTGGAGGGGTATGAGGTAATAACATGGCTATATAGAGTACCAGTACAGAGTGGATGTGGAGCGGTATGAGGTAATAACATGACTATATAGAGTACCAGTACAGAGTGGATGTGGAGGGGTATGAGGTAATAACATGGCTATATAGAGTACCAGTACAGAGTGGATGTGGAGGGGTGTGAGGTAATAACATGGCTATATAGAGTATCAGTACAGAGTGGATGTGGAGGGGTATGAGGTCATAACATGGCTATATAGAGTACCAGTACAGAGTGGATGTGGAGGGGTATGAGGTAATAACATGGCTATATAGAGTACCAGTACAGAGTGGATGTGGAGGGGTATGAGGTAATAACATGGCTATATAGAGTACCAGTACAGAGTGGATGTGGAGCGGTATGAGGTAATAACATGGCTATATAGAGTACCAGTACAGAGTGGATGTGGAGGGGTATGAGGTAATAACATGGCTATATAGAGTACCAGTACAGAGTGGATGTGCAGGGTTATGAGGTAATAACATGGATATATAGAGTACCAGTACAGAGTGGATGTGGAGGGGTATGAGGTAATAACATGGCTATATAGAGTACCAGTACAGAGTGGATGTGGAGGGGTATGAGGTAATAACATGGCTATATAGAGTACCAGTACAGAGTGGATGTGGAGGGGTATTAGGTAATAACATGGCTATATAGAGTACCAGTACAGAGTGGATGTGGAGGGGTATGAGGTAATAACGTGGCAATATAGAGTACCAGTACAGAGTGGATGTGCAGGGGTATGAGGTAATAACATGGATATATAGAGTACCAGTACAGAGTGGATGTGCAGGGGTATGAGGTAATAACATAGCTGTATAGAGTACCAGTACCGAGTGGATGTGGAGGGGTACGAGGTAATAACATGGCTGTATAGAGTACCAGTACCGAGTGGATGTGGAGGGGTACGAGGTAATAACATGGCTATATAGAGTACCAGTACAGAGTGGATGTTGAGGGGTATGAGGTAATAACATGGCTATATACAGGGAGTACCAGGTGTATGAGGTAATAACATGGCTATATAGAGTACCAGTGCAGAGTGGATGTGGAGGGGTATGAGGTAATAACATGGCTATATAGAGTACCAGTACAGAGTGGATGTAGAGGGGTATGAGGTAATAACATGGCTACATACAGGGAGTACCAGGTGAATGAGGTAATAACATGGCTATATAGAGTACCAGTACGGAGTGGATGTGGAGGTGTGTGAGGTAATAACATGGCTATATAGAGTACCAGTACAGAGTGGATGTGGAGAGGTATGAGGTAATAACATGGCTATATAGAGTACCAGTACGGAGTGGATGTGCAGGGGTATGAGGTAATAACATGGCTATATAGAGTACAAGTACAGAGTGGATGTGGAGGGGTATGAGGTCATAACATGGCTATATAGAGTACCAGTACAGAGTGGATGTGCAGGGGTATGAGGTAATAACATGGCTATATAGAGTACCAGTACAGAGTCAATGTGGAGGGGTATGAGGTAATAACATGGCTATATAGAGTACCAGTACAGAGTGGATGTGGAGGGGTGTGAGGTAATAACATGGCTATATAGAGTACCAGTACAGAGTGGATGTGGAGGGGTATGAGGTAATAACATGGCTATATAGAGTACCAGTACAGAGTGGATGTGGAGGGGTATTAGGTAATAACATGGCTATATAGAGTACCAGTACAGAGTGGATGTGGAGGGGTATGAGGTAATAACGTGGCAATATAGAGTACCAGTACAGAGTGGATGTGCAGGGGTATGAGGTAATAACATGGATATATAGAGTACCAGTACAGAGTGGATGTGCAGGGGTATGAGGTAATAACATAGCTGTATAGAGTACCAGTACCGAGTGGATGTGGAGGGGTACGAGGTAATAACATGGCTGTATAGAGTACCAGTACCGAGTGGATGTGGAGGGGTACGAGGTAATAACATGGCTATATAGAGTACCAGTACAGAGTGGATGTTGAGGGGTATGAGGTAATAACATGGCTATATACAGGGAGTACCAGGTGTATGAGGTAATAACATGGCTATATAGAGTACCAGTGCAGAGTGGATGTGAAGGGGTATGAGGTAATAACATGGCTATATAGAGTACCAGTACAGAGTGGATGTAGAGGGGTATGAGGTAATAACATGGCTACATACAGGGAGTACCAGGTGAATGAGGTAATAACATGGCTATATAGAGTACCAGTACGGAGTGGATGTGGAGGTGTGTGAGGTAATAACATGGCTATATAGAGTACCAGTACAGAGTGGATGTGGAGAGGTATGAGGTAATAACATGGCTATATAGAGTACCAGTACGGAGTGGATGTGCAGGGGTATGAGGTAATAACATGGCTATATAGAGTACAAGTACAGAGTGGATGTGGAGGGGTATGAGGTCATAACATGGCTATATAGAGTACCAGTACAGAGTGGATGTGCAGGGGTATGAGGTAATAACATGGCTATATAGAGTACCAGTACAGAGTCAATGTGGAGGGGTATGAGGTAATAACATGGCTATATAGAGTACCAGTACAGAGTGGATGTGGAGGGGTGTGAGGTAATAACATGGCTATATAGAGTACCAGTACAGAGTGGATGTGGAGGGGTATGAGGTAATAACATGGCTATATAGAGTACCAGTACAGAGTGGATGTGGAGGGGTATGAGGTAATAACATGGCTATATAGAGTACCAGTACAGAGTGGATGTGGAGGGGTATTAGGTAATAACATGGCTATATAGAGTACCAGTACAGAGTGGATGTGGAGGGGTATGAGGTAATAACGTGGCAATATAGAGTACCAGTACAGAGTGGATGTGCAGGGGTATGAGGTAATAACATGGATATATAGAGTACCAGTACAGAGTGGATGTGCAGGGGTATGAGGTAATAAAATAGCTGTATAGAGTACCAGTACCGAGTGGATGTGGAGGGGTACGAGGTAATAACATGGCTGTATAGAGTACCAGTACCGAGTGGATGTGGAGGGGTACGAGGTAATAACATGGCTATATAGAGTACCAGTACAGAGTGGATGTTGAGGGGTATGAGGTAATAACATGGCTATATACAGGGAGTACCAGGTGTATGAGGTAATAACATGGCTATATAGAGTACCAGTGCAGAGTGGATGTGGAGGGTTATGAGGTAATAACATGGCTATATAGAGTACCAGTACAGAGTGGATGTAGAGGGGTATGAGGTAATAACATGGCTACATACAGGGAGTACCAGGTGAATGAGGTAATAACATGGCTATATAGAGTACCAGTACGGAGTGGATGTGGAGGTGTGTGAGGTAATAACATGGCTATATAGAGTACCAGTACAGAGTGGATGTGGAGAGGTATGAGGTAATAACATGGCTATATAGAGTACCAGTACGGAGTGGATGTGCAGGGGTATGAGGTAATAACATGGCTATATAGAGTACAAGTACAGAGTGGATGTGGAGGGGTATGAGGTCATAACATGGCTATATAGAGTACCAGTACAGAGTGGATGTGCAGGGGTATGAGGTAATAACATGGCTATATAGAGTACCAGTACAGAGTCAATGTGGAGGGGTATGAGGTAATAACATGGCTATATAGAGTACCAGTACAGAGTGGATGTGGAGGGGTGTGAGGTAATAACATGGCTATATAGAGTACCAGTACAGAGTGGATGTGGAGGGGTATGAGGTAATAACATGGCTATATAGAGTACCAGTACAGAGTGGATGTGCAGGGGTATGAGGTAATAACATGGCTATATAGAGTACCAGTACAGAGTGGATGTGGAGGGGTATGAGGTAATAACATGGCTATATAGAGTACCAGTACAGAGTGGATGTGGAGGGGTATGAGGTAATAACATGGCTATATAGAGTACCAGTACAGAGTGGATGTGGAGGGGTGTGAGGTAATAACATGGCTATATAGAGTACCAGTACAGAGTGGATGTGGAGGGGTATGAGGTAATAACATGGCTATATAGAGTACCAGTACAGAGTGGATGTGCAGGGGTATGAGGTAATAACATGGCTATATAGAGTACCAGTACAGAGTGGATGTGGAGGGGTATGAGGTAATAACATGGCTATATAGAGTACCAGTACAGAGTGGATGTGGAGGGGTGTGAGGTAATAACATGGCTATATAGAGTACCAGTACAGAGTGGATGTGGAGGGGTATGAGGTAATAACATGGCTATATAGAGTACAGTACAGAGTGGATGTGGAGGGGTATGAGGTAATAACATGGCTATATACAGGGAGTACCAGGTGTATGAGGTAATAACATGGCTATATAGAGTACCAGTACAGAGTGGATGTGGAGGGGTATGAGGTAATAACATGGCTATATACAGGGAGTACCAGGTGTATGAGGTAATAACATGGCTATATAGAGTACCAGTACAGAGTGGATGTGGAGGGTATGAGGTAATAACATGGCTATATAGAGTACCAGTACAGAGTGGATGTGGAGGGGTATGAGGTAATAACATGGCTATATAGAGTACCAGTACTGAGTGGATGTGGAAGGGTATGAGGTAATAACATGGCTATATAGAGTACCAGTACAGAGTGGATGTGGAGGGGTATGAGATAATAACATGGCTATATAGAGTACCAGTACAGAGTGGATGTGCAGGGGTTTGAGGTAATAACATAGCTGTATAGAGTACCAGTACCGAGTGGATGTGGAGGGGTACGAGGTAATAACATGGCTGTATAGAGTACCAGTACCGAGTGGATGTGGAGGGGTACGAGGTAATAACATGGCTATATAGAGTACCAGTACAGAGTGGATGTGGAGGGGTATGAGGTAATAACATGGCTATATACAGGGAGTACCAGGTGTATGAGGTAATAACATGGCTATATAGAGTACCAGTACAGAGTGGATGTGGAGGGGTATGAGGTAATAACATGGCTATATAGAGTACCAGTACAGAGTGGATGTGGAGGGGTATGAGGTAATAACATGGCTATATAGAGTACCAGTACAGAGTCAATGTGGAGGGGTATGAGGTAATAACATGGCTATATAGAGTACCAGTACAGAGTGGATGTGGAGGGGTATGAGGTCATAACATGGCTATATAGAGTACCAGTACAGAGTGGATGTGGAGGGGTATGAGGTCATAACATGGCTATATAGAGTACCAGTACAGAGTGGATGTGGAGGGGTATGAGGTCATAACATGGCTATATAGAGTACCAGTACAGAGTGGATGTTGAGGGGTATGAGGTCATAACATGGCTATATAGAGTACCAGTACAGAGTGGATGTGGAGGGGTATGAGGTAATAACATGGCTGAATAGAGTACCAGTACAGAGTGGATGTGGAGGGGTATGAGGTAATAACATGGCTATATAGAGTACCAGTACAGAGTGGATGTGGAGGGGTATGAGGTAATAACATGGCTATATAGAGTACCAGTACAGAGTGGATGTGGAGGGGTATGAGGTCATAACATGGCTATATAGAGTACCAGTACAGAGTGGATGTGGAGGGGTATGAGGTAATAACATGGCTATATAGAGTACCAGTACAGAGTGGATGTGGAGGGGTATGAGGTCATAACATGGCTATATAGAGTACCAGTACAGAGTGGATGTGGAGGGGTGTGAGGTCATAACATGGCTATATAGAGTACCAGTACAGAGTGGATGTGGAGGGGTATGAGGTAATAATAAATATGTATTTCTCTCATGAATTTACACACAATACCCCATAATGACAAAGCAATATGTTGTTTTTTTGCAAATGTACAAAAAAATATACACATCACATTTAAATAAGTATTCAGACCCTTTACTCAGTACTTTGTTGAAGCACCTTCGGCAGCTATTACAGCCTTGTGTCTTCTTGGGTATGCCGCTACAAGCTTGGCACACCTGTATTTGGGGAGTTTTTCCCATTCTTCTATGCAGATCCTCTCAAGCTCTGTTGGGCTGGATGAGGAGCATCACTGCACAGCTATTTTCAGGTCTCTCCAGAGATGTTAGAATCAGGATCAAGCCCGGGCTCTGGCTGGGCAACTCAAGGACATTCAGAGACTTATCCCGAAGCCACACTTACGTTGTCTTGGCTGTGTGCTTATGGTCATTGTCCTGTTGGAAGGTGAATCTTCACCCCCAGTCTGAGGTCCAGTGCGCTGTAGAGGAGGTTTTCATCAAGGATCTCTCTGTAATCCGTTCATGTTCCTCTCGATCCTGACTAGTCTTCCAGTCCATGCCGCTGAAAAACATCCCAACCGATTGATGCTGCTACCACCGTGTTTCACCATAGAGATGGTGCTAGGTTTCCTCCAGTCGTGACTCTTGGCATTCAGGCCAAAGCGTTTAATTTTGGTTTCATCAGACCAGAGAATCTTGTTTTTAAAGGTCTCCGAGTCTTTAGGTGCCTTTTGGCAAAATCCAAGCGGGCTGTCATGTGTCTTTTACTGAGTAGTGGCTTCCGTCTGGCCACTCTACCATGAAGGCCTGATTGGTGGAACGCTGCAGAGATGGTTGTCGTCGGGTTCTTGGTCACCTCCCTGACCAAGGCCCTTCTCCCCCGATTGCTCAGTTTGGCCGGGCGACCAGCTCTAGGAAGAGTCTTGGTGCTTCCAAACTTCTTCCATTTAAGAATGATGGAGGCCACTGTGTTCTTGGGGACCTTCAATGCTGCAGAAATGTTTGGTACCCTTCCACAGATCGTTGCCTTGACACAATCCTGTATCGGAGCTCTACATACAATTCCCTCAACCTCATGGCTTGGTTTTTGCTCTGACATGCACTGTCAACTGTAAGACCTTATATAGACAGGACTGTGCCTTTCTAAATCATGTCTAATCAATTGAATTTACCACAGGTGGACTCCAATCAAGTTGTAGAAACATCTCAAGGATGATCAATGAAAACAGAATGCACCTGAGCTCAATTTTGAGTCTCATAGCAAAGGGTCTGAATACTTATGTACATAAGGTATTTTTTGAATTGTAAAACCTGTTTTCACTTTGACATTATGGGCTATTTTGTGTAGATTGATGATTTTTGTATTTTTATTTAATCCATTTTAGAATATGTCTGTAACATTTTTAAAAAATCTGGAAAAAGTCTGGAATAATTTATGAACGCACTATACATATACTGTAGGTATATGGGTAAAGTGTCTTGGCAACAGGATAGCTAACAAACAGTAACAGCAGCATGTGTGAACGTGTGTCTGTGTGTGTGTTGCTTCAGTACGTACTGTGTGTGTGTGTGTGTGTGTGTGTGTGTGTGTGTGTAATGTGTGCGTGGGCGTATTTTGTGTGTGTGTGTGGTGCATAGAGGCTCAATGCAAGTAGTCCAGGTAGCCATTTGAGGAGCTATTCAGCAGTCTTGTTTAGCACTCTTGTTTAGCAGTCTTGTTTGTTTAGCAGTCTTGTTTAGCAGTCTTGTTTAGCAGTCTTGTTTAGCAGTCTTGTTTAGCAGTCTTGTTTAGCAGTCTTGTTTAGCAGTCTTGGTTAGCAGTCTTGTTTGTTTAGCAGTCTTGTTTAGCAGTCTTGTTTAGCAGTCTTGTTTAGCAGTCTTGTTTAGCAGTCTTGTTTAGCAGTCTTGGTTAGCAGTATTTATGGCTCGGTGGTGTTCACTTCCAGGGTCCTGAGTTTGGTGATGAGCTTGGAGGGTACTATGGTGCTGAATGCTGACCTGTAGTCAATGAACAGCAATCTCACATATGGTATTCCTTTGGTCCAGGTGGGTGAGGGCAGGGCAATAGAGATTGCGTCGTCTGTGGATCTGTTGGGGCGGTTTTCAAATTGGAGTGGGTCCAGGGTGTTTGGGATGATGGTGTTGATGTGAGCCATAACTAGCCTTTCAAAGCATTTCATGGCTACAGATGTGAGTGCTACGGGGCAGTAGTCATTTAGACAGTTTATCTTGGCGCTTTTGGGCATATGGACTATGGTGGTCTGCTTGAAAGTTGATATTACAGACTGGGTCAGAGAGAGATTGAAAAGGTCAGTGAAGACACTTGCCTTCTGGTCAACGCATGCTCTGAGTATGTCTCCTGCCATTCCATCTAGCCCCACGGACTTGCGAATGTTAACCTGTTTAAAAAACTCCTTTGGGATCGGTGTCCCTTCCACGGGACGGTTGAGCTAATGTAGGCTAATGCGATTAGCATGAGATTGTAAGTAACAATAACATTTCCCAAGACATAGACATGTCTGATATGGCCAGAAAGCTTAAATTCTTGTTAATCTAGCACTGTCCAATTTACAGTCTCTATTAAAGTAAAACAATACCATGCTATGGTTTGAGGAGAGTGCACAATTATGAACTTGAAAAGTTAGTAATAAACAAATTAGGCACATTAGGACAGACTTATTACACAATTTTGAACAAAAATACAATGGTTCATTGGATCAGTCTGAAACTTTGCACATACACTGCTGCCATCTACCGGCTGAAATATAAATTGCACCTGGGCTGGAAAAATACATTATGGCTTCATTATTCTTTTGCATTTCAAAGATGATGGTACAAAAAAATATAAAGTAACGGTTGTTTTTCTTTGTATTATCTTTTACCAGATCTATTGTGTTATTTTCTACTACATTCCTTTCATATTTCCATATACGTCAAAGTGTTTCCTTTCAAATGGTACCAATAATAAATATATATATATATATATCTTTGCTGAAAAAAAGGGGCTAATCGTTATAGGTCTTACTCAAATTGGCTAAGGAGAGTTGGATCACACCGTCTTCCAGAACAGCTGGTGCTCTCTGATATGGTTCAGTTTTGCTTGCCTCAGACTGATACTTGCTGGTCTACTTGCTGAACAATGATGTTAGTTCACAATAGAACACTGTGTACGGAGCTAGTGGTTCAATAAAATAGGACTTCTCAAAACAACACACATTCAATGCATTTTTCAAATATGCAGAATTAGTCATTTAGATAAGTCGACAAGACAAACCAATCAAAATGTATGGTAAATATAGCTGAGTGACAAACACACACACACACACGCACACGCACACGCACACGCACACGCACACGCACACGCACACACATGTCAAAATAATTAAGAACAGCTATGAATAATTGGGTATTGTTGAAGCAAATTCTTCCTAAAGCATTGGAGACACCAGCCTCTTTAAGTCTCTGTGGTAGGAAATCTCTGAAAAGAAATCTCTGCCAAGTTCAACAAAGTGGTAGAAATAATCATTAGTTCCCAGGGCAACCGAACACAGAGTTATGCAGAATTATTCAGACTGTGAACAATAGTGATAGAAAATGGCAGGAGCAATTTGCATGAGAGTTATAAGTGTTTGCATGGAGCCTTGATGGATCAGGCAGAGGGGAGAGGGTGAGAGAACGACATCGGTATGTTTAACAAAACAGTTCATAAAAATAACAGAGCACCTGAAGAGCAGAGCGGTGCACAAAGACTCGGTGTTGCAGTTGAAATTGATAATAGAAGCAGAAACCAGTGTCGCTTCTATTCTTGATGCGGATCATGGATCTAATTGATATTCCTCTGTAGCTGTTAAACACATTTCCAGGACAAAGCCCAAATGCTCCTCTAAGGAACTGTATAAATTCAGAGCTAGTCTGCACGTCTGTTATGGCAGGAAGATATTGGCGTCAAAATCCATTTTACAGAACCCCCCCCCCCCTCCTCCAACAACAAAAAAATGGACAAATACATTTTTTAAAAGGAAGAATGTGAAGAAGAATATTCTAGAGAGACAAATTAAACGTGAGCATATGGTGAAATGGCTATCAAATCACTAACAGCTCAAGGTTTACCACCTACTTCCATTCAATTATATTATTTTATATTAAAATAATAATTCAATATCAACAGACTATTACCATAAGATAATATTTGAGTATATACTAAATTGTCCTTACAAGTGTTATAAAGCTAGAATATATATATTTTTTTTATTGTGCAAGTCGTAAACTTTAGACCTCAAATAGCCTAGATGTGTAATATACTTTGTAAGTCAAACGAATTAGAATAAGTAGAGTGTGTGTGAGTCTACTACACATTCAGAACTGCAAAATTCACTGGTCTCCCGAGTAGCACAGCGGTCTAAGACCCTGCTTCTCAGTGCTCGAGGTGTCACTACGGACCCTGGTTCAATTCCAGGCTGTCTCACAACCTGGCTGTGATTGAGAGTCCCTTAGGGCGGTGCACGTTTGGCCCGGGTTTGGCCCGGGGGTAGGCCGCCATTGTAAAATAAGAATTTGATCTTTAACTGACTTGCCTATTGGGTAAACACAGGTTAAATTACGAAGCAGTGGAAGTATGAAGTGTGCAATGCCAAGGAGGCCAAGGTCAAATATAACTACAATCCTCAACTTATATTACAACTACTAAACACACATCAAGGGGTTACTACTGTAGTCCAAGTAAAAAATGGTCACCGCGTGCATACACAAGTATAATCAAGCATAGGTCCTTCAGTGGGTAGCTGACGAACGAGCTCCACTAAAGCCACCCTCATGAAGGTATTATAGAGTAGATGAAAGCAGATCCCAAAGTGTTCTCATTGAAAACTTCAGGATATCATAATCAAGATGCTTGATGGGAACACGCCGGCCCTGAAATATTAACGGCGTTATCTTTTCCCTCTAATAATATCAGCGCCTTTTGAATGTTTGATGTTATTAAATACTGCTGTAGCCATTGCAACTGTACCGATGTACGCTGAGAGTCAGGAAGCAAGTTCAGGAAGTGAATACCTTTCATTAATAAATTAAACAAAACAAAAAAAACACAAACAGCCGCACTGACAGGAAACAGGAACAATGACGACTGGGGATGAAACCAAAGGGAGGGACACAAAGGTAATCAAGGAGGTGATGGAGTCCAGGGGAGTGTCATTATGCGCGTTAATGCTGGTGACAGGTGTCCGGCCTAACGAGCAGCATGGTGACCTAGAGGCCGGAGAGGGAGCACACCTGAAAGCTACTGTCATACTTACCGAGGTTATATGGTTAAGACAGATTTATTATTCATTTTTTGTAAGTCATACATCACAGCTAATATCTGAAGAATATGTGTTGAACACAGCTCAGCATAGGTAAAGAAACCTCTAATCCAGTGTTAAAAAAACACATTATCAGGTAGAGAACCCACCATCAGTCCCCTCTTCCCTGCTCCAGTAGAGAGACAGGAACTACCCATCAGTCCCCTCTTCCCTGCTCCAGTAGAGAGAGAGGGAACTACCCATCAGTCCCCTCTTTCCTGCTCCAGTAGAGAGATAGAAACTACCCATCAGTCCCCTCTTCCCTGCTCCAGTAGAGAGATAGGAACTACCCATCAGTCCCCTCTTCCCTGCTCCAGTAGAGAGACAGGAACTACCCACCAGTCCCCTCTTCCCTGCTCCAGTAGAGAGACAGGAACTACCCATCAGTCCCCTCTTCCCTGCTCCAGTAGAGAGATAGGAACTACCCACCAGTCCCCTCTTCCCTGCTCCAGTAGAGAGACAGGAACTACCCATCAGTCCCCTCTTCCCTGCTCCAGTAGAGAGACAGGAACTACCCATCAGTCCCCTCTTCCCTGCTCCAGTAGAGAGATAGGAACTACCCATCAGTCCCCTCTTCCCTGCTCCAGTAGAGAGATAGGAACTACCCACCAGTCCCCTCTTCCCTGCTCCAGTAGAGAGACAGGAACTACCCATCAGTCCCCTCTTCCCTGCTCCAGTAGAGAGATAGGAACTACCCATCAGTCCCGTCTTCCCTACTCCAGTAGAGAGACAGGAACTACCCTTGCTGCCTTCTGAGTGGGACTAAACTAACGTAGCCGCTGTAAAGGAAATGCCCGAAACCCCTATTCCCTTACATACTGGTCTTGACGACAAGAAAATAAACTGTCGGAGGAGGTTCTCTACCCCGCTGTTCATAACAACCCAGTAGATATGGAGGAGGAGCTAAGATGGAGTGTCGCGTTGTTAACGTCCAAAAAAGTGGAAGTTGCATCACAGGTTCTCTACCCCGCTGTTCATAACAACCCAGTAGATATGGAGGAGGAGCTAAGATGGAGTGTCGCGTTGTTAACGTCCAAAAAAGTGGAAGTTGCATCACAGGTTCTCTACCCCGCTGTTCATAACAACCCAGTAGATATGGAGGAGGAGCTAAGATGGAGTGTCGCGTTGTTAACGTCCAAAAAAAGTGGAAGTTGCATCACAGGTTCTCTTTCCGTTTTCGCCTGAAAGGGAGAACACCCGGTGGTTAGGGACTCGGCAGAGGCTCGAGTGGGAACTGAATAGCTAGGTGGATCTTGAGTGTGATTGGTCAGGGCAGCAATAAATGGCTCTCCCCATCCTCTGGGATTGGCCCCACCCCTCTAACGGACTTCTCAACAATTTATTTTCCTTTCTCAGCTTTACCATTAAATAAGGCTGTCCTGTTTCCCGTGTCCTATATCGGTCTCTGTCACCGTGGATCATTTATGTTCTGTTAGGGACCATAAAGAGCCCCATCCATTTACATGTTATCTAGTATCTCCACTCCTCCTGGAGAGAAAACTAAGACTGAGGAGGAGGAAAGAAAGGAAAAGAAGAGGAGGAGCAGAGGCAACTGCGTACCTTTTAACGTTTAATACTGTGTTGATATCAATACCAGAAACAGGTAACACTGCTCTGTGCTAAATCCTAGACACTAAAGCCTAGACACTAAAGCCTAGACACTAAAGCCTAGACACTAAAGCCTAGACACTAAAGCCCAGACACTAAAGCCCAGACACTAAAGCCTAGACACTAAAGCCTAGGCACTAAAGCCTAGACACTAAAGCCTAGACACTAAAGCCTAGACACTAAAGCCTAGACACTAAAGCCTGGACACTAAAGTCTGGACACTAAAGCCTGGACACTAAAGCCTGGACACTAAAGCCTAGACACTAAAGCCTAGACACTAAAGCCTAGACACTAAAGCCTAGACACTGAAGCCCAGACACTAAAGCCTAGACACTAAAGCCTAGACACTAAAGCCTAGACACTAAAGCCTAGACACTAAAGCCCAGACACTAAAGCCCAGACACTAAAGCCTAGACACTAAAGCCCAGACACTAAAGCCTAGACACTAAAGCCTAGACACTAAAGCCCAGACACTAAAGCCTAGACACTAAAGCCCAGACACTAAAGCCCAGACACTAAAGCCCAGACACTAAAGCCTAGACACTAAAGCCTAGACACTAAAGCCTAGACACTAAAGCCTAGACACTAAAGCCTAGACACTAAAGCCCAGACACTAAAGCCCAGACACTAAAGCCCAGACACTAAAGCCCAGACACTAAAGCCTAGACACTAAAGCCCAGACACTAAAGCCCAGACACTAAAGCCCAGACACTAAAGCCTAGACACTAAAGCCCAGACACTAAAGCCTAGACACTAAAGCCTAGACACTAAAGCCTAGACACTAAAGCCCAGACACTAAAGCCCAGACACTAAAGCCCAGACACTAAAGCCCAGACACTAAAGCCTAGACACTAAAGCCTAGACACCTAAGCCTAGACACTAAAGCCTAGACACTAAAGCCTGGACACTAAAGCCTGGACACTAAAGCCTAGACACTAAAGCCTAGACACTAAAGCCTGGACACTAAAGCCTGGACACTAAAGCCTAGACACTAAAGCCTAGACACTAAAGCCTAGACACTAAAGCCTAGACACTAAAGCCTAGACACTAAAGCCTAGACACTAAAGCCTAGACACTAAAGCCTAGACCCTTTAGCATTACGAGTCGTGTCATGTCACCCACACGCATGCTGTTGGTGGAACAGGACACGTATCTAATCTAGACAGGTGGCAAAACAATCCCTCAAGGTCGACCATAATTCATGTCTCTGTGTCTTGTGGAATTTAATGTATGTAAGTTACCCGCCTTGTAAACCTGGTCACGCCTCCTTCACATACTAGCTCAGATAACTGCAGCCCGCTAATTTAGATACCATAGTACCTCCTGCCACATGTCCGATGCTGGCACGGGGGTGGGATGTGTCTTCGTTGCGACAGTGTACTGTACATTACTGTACAGGGAGCAGTCTAGTGTGGCACGGTGGCCAAGTCGCACATGGTAATGACGACAAGCATCTGTTCTAGTGATTTAATGAAAGCAGTAACACAGAATCGTGGACCCTGGTGAACACCTGGTGACCTACACATCTCAGAGAGGCGGAGAAAGGGCGAACGTTGGCCATATTGATTTTTGTATTTGTATTTTTTTACGCCGCCAGGCGCCATTATCCCTAGGACGAGAACAGAACAGACCGCTTGGAAAATGTGCAAATTGTATGAAGTGTTAATTAGCAAACATACAGTATCAAGGCTATGTGTGTGTGTGTGTGTTTGTGTGTGTGTGTGTGTGTGTGTGTGTGTGTGTGTGTGTGTGTGTGTGTGTGTGTGCGTGTTAGTATGCTGGCTGCAATACGCCTGCTGCCTGCTGATTACTACTTCTGTTCTCTGTAAATCTGATTAGAATTTTGTCTCCTTTTTTCCCCCTCTTATTCCATCTGTGAAGGTGAACTTAAAAAACATGTTTTTTTTTTTTTTAAATGAACACAGAATGAGTCCAAGGCAAGTCTGAAGAATATGGTAGAAATAAACCACCAGAGTGTGTTTCTCCTCGAAGTGAATGACTCTGACCTTTCTCTCTTTTTTTTAAAATGGATTAATCAATTTTTTAGAGAGAAGCCGAACTTGTTTGTGATTCGTGGATAAAGATGATGGATAATTTCAGTTCAAATACTTTTGTACATAACAATAGACACTGATATACTTTCTCTCTCAAACACACACACACACACACACACACACACACACACACACACACACACACACACACACACACACACACACACACACACACCCACACACACAGATAGATATCCCTCAAAAAGATGCCTTTATCAAAGCAACAAAGTGCACTGTTTCCAATGGCAACTGTTGCCAACAAATCAGTGGAAACTATGCCATGGAAACCACATATGATGTTGGCACTGAATGAAACGGCGTGATGGGACTCTGAAGCGAAGGCAGGTAATGAGGGATCAAACTCTACAATATGGGATTGAGTCAGAGGGTCTGGCTGGTTGGCTGGAGAGGAGAGAAGAGATAGGCCTTCTGTTGTGTGAGCTTCTTTTTAGTCTAAGCGTGTGGCACGGAGGGAAACACATGGCCATGCAGCTGGACTAGCTAGGTGTTCACCATCCCATCACTGTCTAACACCCTGATACAGCCATGGTTTGCAACTGCCGTGAATGTTGTTCCTTCATTTCCCATCAGACTAAGACATCGTGTTATCTACTATGTCACTACGTACCAGCCTAACACTGTTATAATCTTGTCATGGAAACTTGATCTGAGCTCTACTTCTGAAGAAAATCCCACAAAAGGATACAAAGATGTACACTAATGTCTGTCAATAGCCATCGTCTTTGACTAACTTGTTCCGTCAATACGAGCAGTTCGCAATCCATTTGACGTAATACCTCTGCCAATATCTTTGTTACAGTGGTGAGCGCCAGCTGCCAGCGATTTAACTCAACACTGTCGTAACTAATGACAAATTAGCTTGGCGGGGACGACGACTCCGGTGCCTCCAGGAATCCACAGTTGGACCCACTGTGCCCGCCATCCTCCCCTCAGCAGACCATCTACAGATGTCAGGGAAGCCAGGCCAGTTGGACCCACTTCATGAAATCAATAACTTAACATCGGATATACTGGCTATCTCTGAAACTCACTTAGATCATTCCTTTGATGATACAGCAATACAAGGATATAACATCTACAGAAAAGGCAGGAATGCCTATGGGAGAGGGGTTTCTGTATAGGTTCAGAGCCATGTTCCTGTAAAGCTTGGAGAGGATCCCCGCCATCCTCCCCTCAGCAGACCTTCTACAGATGTGAGGGAAGCCAGCCCATGTCAAAGTAATTAAGCCATCTTTGAATTGAAAGCCATTTGAGCCTTTAAGTTTTAAAAATGATAAACGTCAAATAAGCTTGTTGACCAATCAGGACCTTAATATGACTGCACGTCTAATTACAATTGAAAAGATTCATACACACTCATTACACTATCCACTCATATTTCATATGCGGCGGTGATTAACCAATACGTGTGTGATGATACTGGTAAGGTTGTGGCTAGCTAGATATTTTAATGCGCTGAAGTTCGATTTCAATAGGAGAGCAACAAATGGCTACCTAGCTAATACTATGAATTCCTAAATCATTGCTATGATAAATTATTCCATGTTCTGGTCATTTTTCACAGTCCGGTTGCATTGGTGCTAGCTAGGCACCAAGCTACAGCTATCCAGCTACTCCCGAAGTAACATCTGTATCAAATATATTTGTCATACAGTTTCCAGACTGTCATGAATATTGACATAATTATTGATGTTATTATGTATTTTGACTCGGATGAATCAGGTGTAACTGCATGGAAAGTTGTGAATGACTAGCAGGCAGACGCAGTAGGATCACCATTCCCCTGCCTCTGAGATGGTTGCATGGTTGGACTACCTACAGTAGCTAACATTTATTTGATCCTGCTCGTTTGATCTTAATCTTATTTCAAATTATCACACAGACCTTTTTCCTATTCGCTCTAACAAATCATCAAATAATGGCTTCTACCAATGTAGTATTGTAAAAAAACAAAAATAATGATTTCTACCAATGTAGTATTGTTAAAAAACTTCTTAAACTTCTTATGGAGGTGATCCCTGTACAGGGACCGCTCAGCGGAATTTTCAGAGCGCCACCTATAGTACTTTACTTAGTACTCGTTAAATCTCAAACTTTCATTAAAACACACATGCCAGGTACTGAATTAAAGCTACACTCGTTGTGAATCTAGCCACCAAGTCAGATTTGTAAAATGCTTTTCGGCGAAAGCATGAGAAGCTATTATCTGATAGCATGCACCCCCCAAAATACCAGCACGACACGTAAACAACAGATTTTGCGGTAGCCGGCGCTACCCAAAACGCAGAAATAAAATATAAAACATTCATTACCTTGGACGAGCTTCTTTGTTGGCACTCCTATATGTCCCATAAACATCACAATTGGGTCTTTTTCCCGATTAAATCCGTCATTGTATACCCAAAATGTCATTTGCTGAAGGCCAGTCTGATGCTGCAAAAAGTCAATTTACAAGATGCAACGTCACTTTTTAAAATGACAAAAGTCGCCTATAAACTTTTACTTTTACTTTTTCACTTCAAACGACGTTTCTAAACCAACTTTAGGTATTAATAAACGTTAATGATGTATCAAATTGATCACAGGGCGATCTGTATTCGATAGCAGCAAGTCTGGAAAACATTGTCCATTTTTTTCCGTTTCACAACATCCTGTGTTGGGTCAGAGGAAGGGAGGGGTCTATTTGTGTTGCAATAATAAATGACTCTGATATTGATATTGATAATATTGATATTGGTGACATCGTGTGGAAGCGTTTACAGGGGGTTTGCATATATTTTCCCTCGTCTTAAACAATTGATTGAATGGCGGATTAATATTTTTGTTTTTGGTGAACAGTTTTACCAGGGATTTTTAATCCTAAACACGTTCTGTTATAGCCACAGACCCGATTTAACCAGTTTTAGAAACTTCAGAGTGTTTTCTATCCACACATACTTATCATATGCATATACTATATTCCTGGCATGAGTAGCAGGACTTTGAAATGTTGCGCGATTTTTAACAAAAAGCTGCGAAAATTCGCATCATCCATAACAGGTTTTAAGGCTAGGCGTCCCGCTAGCGGGACATCTTCCGGTGAAACTGGAGGGCGCGCAATTCAAATAAATAATCATTAAAATTATGAATAATAAACATTTAGGTATGTACAAGTGTCTTATATCGGTTGAAAGCTTACATTATTGTTAATCTAACTGCACTGTCTCATTTACAGTAGCCATTACAGCGAAAATCATGTGATTGTTTGAGGACGGTGTTGCACATCAAAATATTTTCCACCGCTACAGGTTTCATGTATTCACAAATAGCGATTAAATATTCCATTTCTTTTTTGAAAATCTTCCTCTGATTTGTCATCCAAAGGGTCCCAGCTAAAACATGTAGTGTCGTTTTGTTATAAAAAAAAATAAAAAAAAAAAATATATCATTTTTTTTATGCCAAAAAGTCAGTTTAGTTGGCGCAATCGATTTGAGTAATCCACTCGTTCAACATGCAGAGAAAGGAATCCAAAAATATACCGTTAAACTTTGTTAAAACAAGTCAAAATACATTTCAATTGACTCCTCGGATTCTCTGAAAGGTAATCAAACTGTAACATTTCATACAGGAAGAAGTATGTTCTCTTCATCGTGTGCGCATACGCAAATTTCCAAGACTGTGTCCCTACAGTAAAACTCATTATACTTACTAGTTTTGGAAGAAACAAGCCTGAAACCTTGAACATAGAGTGCTGACACCCAGTGGAGGCCAGAGGAATTGCATCCTGAGAGCTAGATGTAATTATTTCCCAATGCTTTCCATTGAAAGAGCTGGGCTCTCAAAAAAAAATTACTTTTGTTTGTTTTTCTTTGAATTTTTTCCTACCATCTATTGTGTTATATTCTCCTACATAATTTGAACATTTCTACAAACTTCAAAGTGTTTTCTTTCCAATGGTACCAATTATATGCATATCCTGGCTTTCAGGGCCTGAACAACAGGCTGTTTACTTTGGGCACGTCATTCAGACAGGAGGTGGAGAAAAAAGGCCCATATCCTGGCTGCTGTGTGTGCTTCTTCACACACTTGAATTTATTTGTGCAGCTTTGACAGTATTACTGATCATAGTGGTGGTGCTTGTCTTGCACATTTAAATTCAGCACACACATTTGACATGTGAAATGAAAAACATACAGTGTTTGACCAGTCAAATAGTGTTATTTGACTTCCATCTTTTGTTTTGGACACGCCACATGTCCGTATCTTGTGTGCGTTCAACCACTTCACTGTACAATGTTTGTATTAAATCATGGATCCAACCTGCTTCAACTATGAGCATGTTCACTATCACCTTCCAAACCAGCGGAGAGAGAATGAACAGGGGGGGGGGGGGGGGGGGGGGGTGATGATGTCATACACGATGAGAGAAAGTCAGAGAAACACTGATGTAGTAGAAAAATGAAGAGTGAATAAATATGATGAAGGCCAGTGATGAAGATGTGTCGAGTAACTTGCTGGCGCCGATGACTGACCATCTGTGGGCTAACACAGGGGGGGGGGGTCAAAAACACCTGGCAATCTCAAAGAAGAGCCATTCCTACAGAAGTCCTTGGGGTCATTGAAGTCAGGAAGGGCGAAGACAGATGAAACTAGAATCGACTAAATTCATTTTTACTGTGTTTTAAGAGTTCATAAATAGCTATGAACTTTGACGTGTTTCATTGTACTGTGAGAGCTGTGGTTTTATTAATCCAGAGAAAGTGTGTTATTCTGTTCGTCAGACGGCGAACAGTTAAAAAAAGAAGAAACACGTGAATTTAGATGACATTTGTGACGAGTAGATCCCAGAATGTGTGTGTAGTTTTCATGCCTTTGTTATAATGTGTTATTTAGATGATGGGAGATCCTGGGATTTGGCTCTAAAAGGGGTAAAAAAAAAAATGGGTTTAAACATTGATCATGGAGTCATCGGTAAACCGATCTCCTGATATCTGCTTGTGTGTCACAGTGGTGAATTTTCTACGCTGTTGAAGACAAAATATCAAGAAGATTTCTGGTTTCATCGTGAAGATTTCCATTTGTTAATTGTATTCTTATTGCGTAACTGCTTGGGGCGGCAGGTAGCCTAGTTGTTAGCGAGTTGGGCCAGTAACCGAAAAGGTTGCTCAACGGAATCCCTTGAGCCGACAAGGTAAAAATCTGTATTTCTGCCCCTGAACAACGCAGCTAAACCTATTGTTCCCCAGTAGGCCGTCATTGTAAATAAGAACGTGTTCTTAACTGACTTGCCCAGTTAAATAAAGGCTAAATAAAATAAAAACAACTGTAATAAATCAGATTACTTTTAAATGGATAAGAGACCATTCCTGAGTAATATTCCTTAAATTATTATTTGAAATGTCTAATGGTAAATGCTATTCACAAAACATATAGCATGTTATGCTTGGTCTCTAACTGTGCATCTCTGAGCTATGGCTAACTCAATATATTTAATGCTAAGGCATTGATTGCAAGATATAAGCTATTTTGTTCCTTAGCCTCTTAATAATTGCATAACGGTAAACCTAGACACGCGCATCTTATTGTACTCTGATTGGTGGCGCAAGGCTCACTACCTTGGATATACCATCTGGATATGATTATGGGCCTATAGCCTTCGAGTAATAATGGATAATGTCATATTAGAGTCATAGATCCTCTACACTAATTTCACTGTATTCCTCAGACAAAGTGAATGTTCACTATTCTACACTGAGACATGGACGTGGTCTGTTTTGGCAGTGTTTAGCTGTCAGATTGGGGCGCTGCAGTGGTGCCGCGCTGCTAATTGAACAAAGACAGAGCTAGTGGAGGTCACACCCTCATAGTGAGCTTGCCATGTATACTCTACCATTGCTAATGCAGCAATAATTACAACTAAGGCATGCAAAGTAGCAGAATTAATGGAGTTTTGCCATTCTGATTGGAGGGGTGTTGATGCAGAAGGAATGATTAATTCATTTTATTTTCTGCTCCACTGGTGAGCGAGTTGGGAGGCTCAAAGGTTCCTGCCAGGCTACATTTTGTTCCACAAAAGTTTCAGGCGATCCAGATAAAGACCTGAAATATTTTGGGGATAAAGTATTAAATAAATAAAGTAATGTTTAGTCACATAGTTTCTCAATTCAGAGGCGCAACATCACGAGGCTTTTCCGGAACATTAGTGAAACTGACCAAAACAGAGCAGGGAGGGTATTTGGGGTTTGAGAAGTCGATGAGAGAAATTACAAATTCTTCCTTTGTTGTTAACAACCCTTAATTTAAAACAATTATAAAAAAAGCTTCAAGCAAATTAAAAATAATAATATATATATAAAGATATATGAAATAAATAAGATATAAAATAAAACAGATTTGAGGCAATATCTTAAATTGTTGGACGTGTTATTACTCCAACATCGTGACAAACTGACACGGTTTCTTTTTCATCAAAAAACAACTCTATATAGAAGGAATGCCTTTTGATTTGACAGCTGACGTGTTTCTACACATGAGCTTAGCTAGCGAACGTCGCCAGGACATCGCCTACAAGTGTGATCTGGGATTTGTGTTGGAGAAGTCGTTTCAGTCAATCATCACACCGTAAAGTTAATAAGATAACCCCTAACGCCAATGACAATATTCCCCGTGTTTTCAGAGGTGAACCTTACGCCCCACAAAAAAAATATTTAATTACGAAACAATGTGTGTGACATGAGTGTGACACCCTAGGAGTGTGAATGCTGACGATTAATCATTCCATTTGTAATTCCATGTTCACATCATCGCATAAGAAACGTTTTACTGAAGACATACGTAAACTAAATGACAGTGTTTTGACTCTGGAGACCGAAGATGGATGCCAGCTGTGACATGGATGCCAGCTGTGATACTGATGCCAGCCATGACATGGATGCCAGCTGTGACATGGATGCCAGAGTCCCTGAATGTCTCATATCTACTTATGTTTAATATTTAATTCCAGCAAAAACCCCAGAGAACATCTCCATAATCACAGGGTCTCATTATCACTCTGTCTCACAGCTACTGTGCCTGCACACACACACACACCACCACACACATACATACTCACGCACGCACCGTCGTCACACTCAGAATGCTCAGGGGAGATGGATGGTGGAGATTCAAAGTAGCATAAAAAAAATATGTTTAAAAAAAGAAACAAAATGATTGCCAAAATGAAACCCTCCCTCCTACTCTCCTTCATGTGATTGAGGGTGCACTTGGCCCTTTAATAGTCCATCTGCAGGCCCAGTGCTGGCAAAAGGCTTCCAATAAACCTCCCTCCTCCATGACAAAAAAAAAACATTCTCAGCACCCCCCTATCTAGAATTTAAAAAGGGTTCTTTCTACCTGGATCCAAACAGGGTTCTTCAAAGGGTACTTCTATAGGGACACCCTTTTAGATTCTAGATTGCACATTTTGTATAAGAGTGTATCGCCCATCAATGGGGCGTGGACATTCTCTGCTCACTGTACTTAGTGTTTTCATACAGCTGGCGAATCGTTGAAAGTGTGAAACGTGCCTCGCTTCAGCCTCTCTTTCCCTGGACAACGATCTGTCTCCGCTAAGACAAAGCAGTGGAATCTGGGAGGGATAATGACAGGGTGAGAAAGTAGAGGAGGGGATGTCAGAGGAGCTGTGAAATGTGACAGTGGTGATATGATCTGAGTTTTAGCCTTTTATAAATGCCATTCTATTTCACAACTTTACCTGACAATGAATTGGACCAGCTCAGAGAGAACGACTCCCTTTACCGCTCATTTGCTCTTCTCCTTCTCCCGTTCTCTCTCTCTTTATCCCTCTGACTCTCTCTCTCTCTCTCTCTCTTTACCCCTCTGACTCTCTCTCTCTTTATCCCTCTGACTCTCTCTCTCTTTATCCCTCTGACTCTCTCTCTTTATCCCTCTGACTCTCTCTCTTTATCCCTCTGACTCTCTCTCTCTCTCTTTATCCCTCTGACTCTCTCTCTCTCTCTTTATCCCTCTGACTCTCTCTCTGTATCCCTCTGACTCTCTCTCTCTCTCTTTATCCCTCTGACTCTCTCTCTCTCTTTATCCCTCTGACTCTCTCTCTCTCTTTATCCCTCTGACTCTCTCTCTCTCTCTTTATCCCTCTGACTCTCTCTCTTTATCCCTCTGACTCTCTCTCTTTATCCCTCTGACTCTCTCTCTTTATCCCTCTGACTCTCTCTCTTTATCCATCTGACTCTCTCTCTCTCTCTCTCTCTCTCTCTTTATCCCTCTGACTCTCTCTCTCTCTCTCTCTCTCTCTCTCTCTCTTTATCGCTCTGACTCTCTCTCTCTCTCTCTCTCTCTCAACAAAAACCTCCTCAGACTTTTTCGCAATGACAATGTATCCTTATGTTTTGATTGAAATGTCATCAGGCCTTTGAGATGGTCATAAATCATCCCATCAGGCCATTGAGATGGTCATAAATCATCCCATCAGGCCAATGAGATGGTCATAAATCATCCCATCAGGCCATTGAGATGATCATAAATCATCCCATCAGGCCATCGAGATGGTCATAAATCATCCCATCAGGCCATTGAGATGGTCATAAATCATCCCATCAGGCCATCGAGATGGTCATAAATCATCCCGTTCACCCTTTCTGCCGATGTTTCATTCTCCTTCTAAGCCCCCTGCTCCTCCCACTAACGGTAAATCAACTATATTTTTTCAACTACTGAGCCGAGCTACACTGGGTTAGCCTGATCGCCGTAGAAACTGAGTTGGAAAGGTAAAAAGTGTGAGAAGAAAGAACATGTCAAAGCAAACACTGTATGAATTTGGTTCTGCATTACGAAAGGGGTAAAAGACAGGTCAATCACATAACTCATACCACCACATGACTTGCACTATTATAAGATAACCCCCTAACGACCAATCACAATATTCCCTGTGTCTTTAGAGGTGAACCTTACACCCCACAAAACAATATCTCAGCGCTGTGAGCCTGGATTTCCTCTTAGGGTGAGATGAAGGCATCTGCATCAGGTTAAATGCATTGCAGATGGGCGTGAGCGGCAGGGATTTAAGGGAGACACTTTTATTTGTGCTTTTAATAGAGCAAAAGCGGCCCATTATCCCCATTTCCTGCTACTTCCCTCACCTTGGGCTGGAGGTGGAGATGCCACAGCGCGAGCCGCGTCAGGTTAAGGCATTTATCCACACTAAGCACCTCTTGGAGCTCCATACATCCCTCCATTCCGATCCGTTTATCACATTTACAGAGCTGGGCCCGGGTTCCCGATAGCGATTGAATTTTGGGCTGTGTTTTAATTATGCAAATGAGATGCAACATGCGGTTTTCCCACAACACCCTGCAGAGAGAACGTTCACTGAGGCATGTGCTGACACGGATCGGATTGAACGAAATGGCATCTCTGCTCTCGGAACAGCTGTCGCCATTTCAAATCTTTACTTAACAATAATAATTATTCGACAATACCGACGACGGATCAGCTTATTAAATAGGTCAAGATCATGTTGTCACACGTCATGAAATATGTTGTTGAGGTAAAAATCCAGATTCAGAGCAGGAATGTAAAACGTTCGAACAAAAGATCATCTGAGAAAAGAACTGAAGCAGGAGCCAAGAACATGAACTCTGTGTAGTTTGGTAATTGAATACTGACAATGTGTCCTGAAAGGGCACCTCTATTCCCTATATTCCCATTGAGGCCTCTCTCATCTTTTTAAGTGGGAGAACTTGCACAAAGTGGTGGCTGACTAAATACTTTTTTTTGCCCCACTGTATATACAGATATACAGACAGGCTAGCCTACAATTAGCAAAATATAACTCAATAGAATGAACATGAAATTGATTTCAATTAGGAGTTAAATATAGGCCCGTGTGGATTGTACTTTATGTGTATTTTAGTGCAGTCATCTCGGTTTTCATTCGAAGCATCTTTGTATCACGCCCTGACCTTTCTATTTTGGTTTGCTAAAGAGTTATGATTTGGGTGGGCATTCTATGTTCTTTTTTTCTATGTTTTTGTATTTCTTTGTTTTGGCCGGGTGTGGTTCTCAATCAGGGACAGCTGTCTATCGTTGTCTAAGATTGGGAACCATACTTAGGTAGCCTTTTTACCACATGGTTTTAGTGGGTAGTTGTTTTCTGTTTAGTGTTTTGCACCTGACAGGACTGTTTCGGTTTCGTTTATTTCTCTTTGTTATTTTGTTATAGTGTTCAGTTTTAAATAAAAAGACACTTACCACGCTGCGCATTGGTCCGATTCCTCTTCTTCAGATGACGAATACCATTACAGTGTCCTTTGCTTGTTTGCAACAATTAAAAAGAGACATTGGCAAACTTTATATTTGTACTTCGTTTGGATATTATTGGTGTTCACAGAGAGAAAGAGAGAGATCTTGATTCCGTGTTTACCTTCTGTATAAAAGCAATGCGTAAGGGAAAAAACCCTCTGACAATGCACTTAGCTGTTCTACTGGTGGTCTGAAGCAGTTGGGAAAAGAGCAAGCAGAACTAGAGTTTTAACGATGCTCCTATGACGGATCTAACAATGAATTTAGCCTTAAGATGCTTTTTGTGTACGTGAGTCATTTTCATTTCAATTCACAAGTCAGTTAAGAACAAATTGTTATTTACAATGACAGCCTAGAAACAATAGGTTAACTGGCTTGTTGAGAGGCAGAACGACAGATGTTTACTTTGTCAGCTCAGGTATTGGATCTAGCAACCTTTGTGGTTATTGGCCCAACGCTCTAACCACTAGGCTACCTGCTGTCCCGTCG
Source organism: Oncorhynchus mykiss (assembly GCF_013265735.2). Lineage (NCBI taxonomy): Eukaryota > Metazoa > Chordata > Actinopteri > Salmoniformes > Salmonidae > Oncorhynchus > Oncorhynchus mykiss. The sequence goes on along the minus strand of NC_048567.1, from coordinate 79,638,471 downwards.
TGATATACTTCACCACAACCCTAGAGGGTAACTGACCGGGGGGGGGGGAGGGCATGTTTTCAACACCCTCCCTCCCCTAGTCCATTCTCTAACACACTCTCTTGTCTAATCTTGTCACCACTGATGCATGGAGGGAAAAAAAATGTCAAATTCGCTGCTTTTAGAAAAACATTAAATGGTTGTGACTTTGGGTATTTAAACAAACAAGGACACTATTTTAAAACAAAAACATGTTCTATTGGGTATTTAAATGACAGGGACACTATTTTAAAACAAAAACATGTTCTATTGGGTATTTAAAGGACAAGGACACTATTTTAAAACAAATACATGTTCTATTGGGTATTTAAAGGACTAGGACACTATTTTAAAACAAATACATGTTCTATTGGGTATTTAAAGGACAAGGACACTATTTTAAAACAAATACATGTTCTATTGCCTGCGGTCGATGACCTTAATCAAACACCTGAAAAATATTTGGTTTTAAAAAGAACTAGTGAAGTTTTTAAAAGACAGAGCTGTTCAGGCGCTGTTATCCAGTCTCCTAGATTTCATTTACCATTCATTTGTATATAAACAGTATTTTGGGAGCTAAAGTTTGTTACTATACTTTCTGCTGTTGCTGCATCAAGGTTAATTTGTTTTCCCCTCTTTTTCCTTAGTCCTTTCTTCATTCGATGGAGGAGAATTGGCTCTTGGTAAAAGCTGTTTCACATCTCTTTGGTAAAAGCTGTGTCACATCTCTTCTGACTGGATTAAACAAAGTATTTCCATCCCAATTAGGACTATGATTGACACATGCAGGGGTGTGTGTGTGTGTGTGTGTGTGTGTGTGTGTGTGTGTGTGTGTGTGTGTGTGTGTGTGTGTGTGTGTGTGTGTGTGTGTGTGCGTGTGTGAGTGTGTGTGTGTGTGTGTGTGTGTGTGTGTGTGTGTGTGTGTGTTTTGTCAGTATCTCTGCCTCCTTTATTGTTTGCAATGTTATTTGTATCTCACAGCTGGATAATGAATTGTATAAAGAATAATTGAATACAAACATGAAGTTGACGTGAATAATCTTTAGCCTTATTCAATCCAATTTAATTATAAAGCCCTTTTTACATCAGAAGATGTCACAAAGTGCTATACAGAAATCCAGCCTAAAACCCCAAACAGCAAGCAATGCAGATGTAGAAGCACAGTGGTTAGGATAAACTCCCTGGAAAGGCCAGAACCTAGGGATGCTCTGAGGGGTGGCGAGTCCTCTTCTGGCTGTGGCGGGTGGAGATTATAACAGAACATGGCCAAGATGTTTAAATGTTCATAGATGACCAGCAGGGTCAAATAACAATAATCACGGTGGTTGTAGAGGGTGCAACAGGTCAGCACCTCAGGAGTAAATGTCAGTTGGCTTTTCATAGCCGAGCATTCAGAGTTAGAGACAACACACACACACACACACACACACACACACACATACACACACACACACACACACACACACACACACACACACACACACACACACACACACACACACACACACACACACACACACACACACACACACACAGGTAAATTAAACCTCCATTGGTCTGCCATGTATTAATGTCATGGTGGGAATGCTTTGTCCGTAGCTATGGAAAGGTGTGGCTGTCAACATCAATAATGTCTTCACATGTGTAGGGCCATTAATGCAAAAAAAGTAACCACTCTGCATATTGTCACATATGAATAATGGTTTGCATAACAAATCATCTCGCTGTCTGACAGGAAACTGTCGCAGCACTTTGCTCCAATCAGTGGTCCGCCACTTGATCAAATCTGAAGTTGAGTGGCGTCGGACAGCTAATTTAAATATTGTATTTTCAGAAGACGGAGGCCACCTTGTTCCTTGGGAAGATTGAGCCGAGACAACAGGAAATATTGGTTGTTTGTTTGTGATACAGGGACACAAAAACAAACAACAATCAGAGATTGTTCGTGTCCAGTCAATCCAGACTGTAATTGATTTTTCTAATTATTTTCAGAGGTTGATGCCCCCTTGACCCCCCCCCCCCTCCCCCCCGAATTCCATCATCACTCCTGAGTAAGTAGACAATGGACCTGATCGGACAGCTCAGAGCCTCTCCTCTTTTCTGTCCATAAGAAACAATTGGATTGGTGGAAGAGGCAGGGCAGGCCAGGAGCAAGGAAGGAGGGTGTGGTCAGTTTCCCCGACACACCGTCAACCCCTTTTATTCTGTGATGTGTTTGTAGCTGTAAGAGCTGTCAATTAGACCGGGGCAACTACACAGATGCCACGTTCTTAAGCTCCTGCTTCAGTTCACTCTTTCTTTTCCCAGATGATCCTGTTGTGTTTCTGACGTTTGCTTTCCTGCTCTAAATCAATAAGAGATAAGGTTAGGGATAGAAACCTGGATACTCCTTGAACTGTGTATCCCCAGCCCTGGACAGCAGAGTGGAGATAGCAGGTAGGGAAGCCACGGAGAGAGACTGATCCTCACTACACAACACTGGCAAGGCTGACATGGGGAAGGATTTCAATTCTGGATAGATATGAAGTAAGTACAGAACTCTGAGAAAATAACGTGTTGAAGGGTTATACTATACCTCAGGAGAGCATTTCAACCAGTGATGAAAAACATAAATAATTGAGCATCAATGTAATGTACCTCAGAGGACATGATTATGAAGGAAATGAGTTTCGCTCTCAAGATGACAGCATTAAGGATGCCACAGAAAGACCAATCATGAGACTTGAATACACTGGGACGACATGACATGAGCAATAAGACATCCTGACCTATCATGTTATTGAGATGTAACGATTGTGCTGGACTCTTGAGGATGCTTGCCAGTCCCTGTGACATCATCATTAATGGCCTGGGACCCACACATAATGTAAAGTTAGATAATCACCAATTAGTGTGAATGGTGAGGCCAAAATTGCAGGTGGTGCTAAGGGAAATAAATAGCAGGAAAGATTTCTAGAGGGGGTTTTTCTCTTCAGAGAGAATGAATGTAAATGGGTCTATTTTCCTTGGGTGGGGTGACATTAAAATGTCAGAAGTAATTGGATCTGGGGGAGCACAGTTGAAAGAGTTTAACTCTAAAGAACAAAAAGTACAGTATGGAGAGCCTCCCTCTATTTGACAGGAATGGGAAAGGTCACATTGCCCTCTATTTGACAGGAGAGGTCATTGATGTTTGCTTAGAGGTGAGGTGAAAAAAAACTGTTGGCTGCAGGGTTTAATGTCAACGTTAAGCTTTCATTTAAAGGAACATATTGCATCCACATTACCTTAAATATATCAAGTCCTGGGTGGAAGGTCAAATAATTCTGTTTCATTCTTTGCCAGCATGTCAGCAAAGATGGAGGTCATACTGCATAGGTACTCCAGTGGCGTTCAGACTTCAGGCCTTTGCTACGGCAACACACTGTACCTGACATTTACAGCCTTGCCATTTCCAAGATAAAAGTCCAGAAACATTGAAGAATAGTTCACAAATTAAACAAAACTACTTTTATTTCATTTGGATACTATTACTACCTCTGAGACCGAGATAAAATGGGATTTTATCAAATGGTCAAGGAGGGGATGGTTGCTGTGTTACGGGCTCCTAACCAACTGTGGTATTTTTTATTATTTTCGCATTGTTTGTTACTCATTTTGTACATAATGTTGCTGCTACTGTCTCTTATGGCTGAAAAAAGCTTCTGGACATCAGAACAGCGATTACTCACCTCGAACTGGACAAAGATTTTTACACAAAGGACATACTGCTTTGTCAAGACAAGGCCCAAATCCCGGTCGTCAGTGTGAAGAAAAGACTGAAGAAAAGGGGGAGGGGTAAACCACCACTTCCCTCCGTACTATTGGCCAACGTGTAATCATTGGAAAAAACAAACTGTATGATGTACAATTAAGACTATTCTACCAACGGGACATTAAAAAACTGTAATATCTTATGTTTCACTGAGACGTGGCCAAACTACGACACGGATAATATAGAGATGGCTGCCTTCTCGGTGCATCAGCAGGACAGAGCAGCTACGTCTGGTAAGACGAGGAGCGGGTGTGTGTGTCTGTTTGTCAATAACTGCTGGTGTGCAATGTCTAATATTAAAGAAGTGTCTAGGTATTGCTCGCCATGAGAAGCTGTAGACCACACTATCTACCAAGATAGTTCTAATCTATATTATTCTTAGCTGTCTATTTACAATCAAAAACCGATGCTGGCGCTAAGACCACAGGCAAGCAACTCTATACGGCCATAAGCAAGCAAGAAAATGCTCATCCAGTAGCGGCACTCCTAGTGGCCTGGGACGTTAATGCAGGCAAACTTAAATCCATTTTACCCTCATTTCTACTATGTCACATGTGCAACCAGAGCAAAAAAACAACAACTCTAAACCACCTTTGTTCCACAGACAGAGATGTATACAAAGCTCTCCCTCGCCCTTCATTTGGCAAATCTGACCATAATTCCATCCTCCTGATTCCTTCTTACAAGCAAAAAAATAAAGCAGGAAGTACCAGTGACTCGCTCAATACTGAAGTGGTCAGATGATGCGGATGCTAAGCTACAGGACTGTTCTGCTACAGACTGGAATATGTTCCGAGATTCATTCAATGGCATTGACGAGTATACCACCTCAGTGACCTGCTCCATCAACAAGTGCATTGACGATGTTGTTCGGATTACAGGCAACATCCTGTAATCCGTGGACTCGTGGAACTCCCATAGATACACAGCTACATACCTGGTAGGACTGCAGTTAAATACCTGGTAGGACTAGAGGGGACAACAGTTAAATACCTGGTAGGACTAGAGGAGACATCAGTTAAATACCTAGTAGGACTAGAGGGGACTACAGTTAAATACCTGGTAGGACTAGAGGGGACTACAGTTAAATACCTGGTAGGACTAGAGGGGACTACAGTTAAATACCTGGTAGGACTAGAGGGGACTACAGTTAAATACCTGGTAGGACTAGAGGGGACTACAGTTAAATACCTGGTAGGACTAGAGAGGACTACAGTTAAATAGGACTAGTGGACATCTGGTAGGACTATGTGGACATTTTTTTTTTTTTTTTTTTATTTCACCTTTATTTAACCAGGTAGGCTAGTTGAGAACAAGTTCTCATTTGCAACTGCGACCTGGCCAAGAAAAGGCATAGCAGTGTGAACAGACAACACAGAGTTACACATGGAGTAAACAATTAACAAGTCAATAACACAGTAGAAAAAAGGGGAGTCTATATATACATTGTGTGCAAAAGGCATGAGAAGGTAGGCAAATAATTACAATTATGCAGATTAACACTGGAGTGATAAATGATCAGATGGTTATGTACAGGTAGAGATATTGGTGTGCAAAAGAGCAGAAAAATAAAAATAAATAAATAAAAACAGTATGGGGATGAGGTAGGTGAAAATGGGTGGGCTATTTACCAATAGACTATGTACAGCTGCAGCGATCGGTTAGCTGCTCAGAAAGCAGATGTTTGAAGTTGGTGAGGGAGATAAAAGTCTCCAACTTCAGCGATTTTTGCAATTCGTTCCAGTCACAGGCAGCAGAGAACTGGAACGAAAGGCGGCCAAATGAGGTGTTGGCTTTAGGGATGATCAGTGAGATACACCTGCTGGAGCGCGTGCTACGGATGGGTGTTGCCATCGTAACAAGTGAACTGAGATAAGGCGGAGCTTTACCTAGCATGGACTTGTAGATGACCTGGAGCCAGTGGGTCTGGCGACGAATATGTAGCGAGGGCCAGCCGACTAGAGCATACAAGTCGCAGTGGTGGGTGGTATAAGGTGCTTTAGTGACAAAACGGATGGCACTGTGATAAACTGCATCCAGTTTGCTGAGTAGAGTGTTGGAAGCAATTTTGTAGATGACGTCGCCGAAGTCGAGGATCGGTAGGATAGTCAGTTTTACTAGGGTAAGTTTGGCGGCGTGAGTGAAGGAGGCTTTGTTGCGGAATAGAAAGCCGACTCTTGATTTGATTTTCGATTGGAGATGTTTGATATGGGTCTGGAAGGAGAGTTTAGAGTCTAGCCAGACACCTAGGTACTTATAGATGTCCACATATTCAAGGTCGGAACCATCCAGGGTGGTGATGCTGGTCAGGCGTGCGGGTGCAGGCAGCGAACGGTTGAAAAGCATGCATTTGGTTTTACTAGCGTTTAAGAGCAGTTGGAGGCCACGGAAGGAGTGCTGTATGGCATTGAAGCTCGTTTGGAGGTTAGATAGCACAGTGTCCAAGGACGGGCCGGAAGTATATAGAATGGTGTCGTCTGCGTAGAGGTGGATCAGGGAATCGCCCGCAGCATGAGAAACATCATTGATATATACAGAGAAAAGAGTCGGCCCGAGAATTGAACCCTGTGGCACCCCCATAGAGACTGCCAGAGGACCGGACAGCATGCCCTCCGATTTGACACACTGAACTCTGTCTGCAAAGTAATTGGTGAACCAGGCAAGGCAGTCATCCGAAAAACCGAGGCTACTGAGTCTGCCGATAAGAATACGGTGATTGACAGAGTCGAAAGCCTTGGCAAGGTCTATGAAGACGGCTGCACAGTACTGTCTTTTATCGATGGCGGTTATGATATCGTTTAGTACCTTGAGCGTGGCTGAGGTACACCCGTGACCGGCTCGGAAACCAGATTGCACAGCGGAGAAGGTACGGTGGGATTCAAGATGGTCAGTGACCTGTTTGTTGACTTGGCTTTCGAAGACCTTAGATAGGCAGGGCAGGATGGATATAGGTCTGTAACAGTTTGGGTCCAGGGTGTCGCCCCCTTTGAAGAGGGGGATGACTGCGGCAGCTTTCCAATCCTTGGGGATCTCAGACGATATGAAAGAGAGGTTGAACAGGCTGGTAATAGGGGTTGCGACAATGGCGGCGGATAGTTTCAGGAATAGAGGGTCCAGATTGTCCAGCCCAGCTGATTTGTACGGGTCCAGGTTTTGCAGCTCTTTCAGGACATCTGCTATCTGGATTTGGGTAAAGGAGAACCTGGAGAGGCTTGGGCGAGTAGCTGCGGGGGGGGGGGGGGGGGGGGGGGCTGTTGTCCGAGGTTGGAGTAGCCAGGCGGAAGGCATGGCCAGCCGTTGAGAAATGCTTGTTGAAGTTTTCGATAATCATGGATTTATCGGTGGTGACCATGTTACCTAGTCTCAGTGCAGTGGGCAGCTGGGAGGAAGTGCTCTTGTTCTCCATGGACTTCACAGTGTCCCAGAACTTTTTGGAGTTGGAGCTACAGGATGCAAACTTCTGCCTGAAGAAGTTGGCTTTAGCTTTCCTGACTGACTGTGTGTATTGGTTCCTGACTTCCCTGAACAGTTGCATATCGCGGGGACTATTCGATGTTAGCGCAGTCCGCCACAGGATGTTTTTGTGCTGGTCGAGGGCAGTCAGGTCTGGAGTGAACCAGGGGCTATATCTGTTCTTAGTTCTGCATTTTTTGAACGGAGCATGCTTATCTAAAATGGTGAGGGAGTTACTTTTAAAGAAAGACCAGGCATCCTCAACTGACGGGATGAGGTCAATGTCCTTCCAGGATACCCGGGCCAGGTCGATTAGAAAGGCCTGCTCACAGAAGTGTTTTAGGGAGCGTTTGACAGTGATGAGGGGTGGTCGTTTGACTGCGGCTCCGTAGCGGATACAGGCAATGAGGCAGTGATCGCTGAGATCCTGGTTGTAGACAGCGGAGGTGTATTTGGAGGGCCAGTTGGTCAGGATGACGTCAATGAGGGTGCCCTTGTTTACAGAGTTAGGGTTGTACCTGGTGGGTTCCTTGATGATTTGAGTGAGATTGAGGGCATCTAGCTTAGATTGTAGGACTGCCGGGGTGTTAAGCATATCCCAGTTTAGGTCACCTAACAGAACAAACTCTGAAGCTAGATGGGGGGCGATCAATTCACAAATGGTGTCCAGGGCACAGCTGGGAGCTGAGGGGGGTCGGTAGCAGGCGGCAACAGTGAGAGACTTATTTCTGGAGAGAGTAATTTTCAAAATTAGTAGTTCGAACTGTTTGGGTATGGACCTGGAGAGTATGACATTACTTTGCAGGCTATCTCTGCAGTAGACTGCAACTCCTCCCCCTTTGGCAGTTCTATCTTGACGGAAGATGTTATAGTTGGGTATGGAAATCTCTGAATTTTTGGTGGCCTTCCTGAGCCAGGATTCAGACACGGTATGACTGGTATGACTGCAGTTAAATACCTGGTAGGGTGAGAGGGGAAAACAGTTAAATACCTGGTAGGACTAGAGGGGACTACAGTTAAATACCTGGTAGGGATAAAGGTTGCAACAGTTAAATACCTGGTAGAGATGAAGGTTACAACAGATAAATAAATACCTGGTAGGGTTAGAGGGGACTACAGTTAAATACCTGGTAGGGCTAGAGGGGACTACAGTTAAATACCTGGTAGGACTAGAGGGGACTACAGTTAAATACCTGGTAGGGCTAGAGGGGACTACAGTTAAATACCTGGTAGGGCTAGAGGGGACTACAGTTAAATACCTGGTAGGGCTAGAGGGGACTACAGTTAAATACCTGGTAGGACTACAGTTAAATACCTGGTAGGGCTAGAGGGGACTACAGTTAAATACCTGGTAGGACTAGAGGGGTCTGCAGTTAAAAACCTGGTAGGACTAGAGGGGTCTACAGTTAAATACCTGGTAGGACTAGAGGGGACTACAGATAAATACCTGGTAGGTCTAGAGGGGACTACAGTTAAATACCTGGTAGGACTAGATGGGACTACAGCTACATACCTGGTAGGACTACAGTTAAATACCTGGTAGGACTAGAGGGGTCTACAGTTAAATACCTGTTAGGACTAGAGGGGACTACAGTTAAATACCTGGTAGGACTAGAGGGGACTACAGTTAAATACCTGGTAGGACTAGAGGGGTCTACAGTTAAATACCTGGTAGGACTAGAGGGGACTACAGTTAAATACCTGGTTGGACTAGAGGGGACTACAGTTAAATACCTGGTAGGACTAGAGGGGACTACAGTTAAATACCTGGTAGGACTACAGTTAAATACCTGGTAGGACTAGAGGGGACTACAGTTAAATACCTGGTAGGACTAGAGGGGTCTGCAGTTAAAAACCTGGTAGGACTAGAGGGGTCTACAGTTAAATACCTGGTAGGACTAGAGGGGACTACAGTTAAATACCTGGTAGGACTAGAGGGGACTACAGTTAAATACCTGGTAGGACTAGAGGGGTCTACAGTTAAATACCTGGTAGGACTAGAGGGGTCTACAGTTAAATACCTGGTAGGACTAGAGGGGACTACAGTTAAATACCTGGTAGGACTAGATGGGACTACAGCTACATACCTGGTAGGACTACAGTTAAATACCTGGTAGGACTAGAGGGGTCTACAGTTAAATACCTGGTAGGACTAGAGGGGACTACAGTTAAATACCTGGTAGGACTAGAGGGGACTACAGTTAAATACCTGGTAGGACTAGAGGGGACTACAGTTAAATACCTGGTAGGACTAGAGGGGACTACAGTTAAATACCTGTTAGGACTAGAGGGGACTACAGTTAAATACCTGGTAGGACTAGAGGGGACTACAGTTAAATACCTGGTAGGACTAGAGGGGACTACAGTTAAATACCTGGTAGGACTAGAGGGGACTACAGTTAAATACCTGGTATGTAGGAGGAGAAACCTTCCATAGGTAAACTTTTAAGTAGTTACTCTAAATAGTTTATTGCTTATCCAGAATTTTAGAGAAATCAAATTTCAACATGTAATAATTAAATAAAATAGTAAATGGCAATTTTTTATTTATTAAACTAGGAAAGTCAGTTAAGAACAAATTCTTATTTTCAATGATGGCCTACCCCCAGACAAACCTTAACCTAACCCAGACAACACTGGGCCAATTGTGCGGCACCCAATGTGACTCCTGATCATGGCCGGTCATGATACAGCCAGGGATTGAACCAGGGTCTGTAGTGATACCTCTAGCATTGAGATGCTGTAACTTAGACCGCTGCGCCACCCCCCAGGTCATATTAATGACCAGTGGGACGGTATTTTGGTAGTTCTCACAACTATTAAGATTTTTATTATTACTCTGGTGCTGGGGGTCTGAGGGAGAGATTAGTAATCTGAGACTGTTGTAACTCTGGTGCTGGGGGTCTGAGGGAGAGATTAGTAATCTGAGACTGTTGTAACTCTGGTGCTGGGGGTCTGAGGGAGAGATTAGTAATCTGAGACTGTTGTAACTCTGGTACTGGGGGTCTGAGGGAGAGATTAGTAATCTGAGACTGTTGTAACTCTGGTGCTGGGGGTCTGAGGGAGAGATTAGTAATCTGAGACTGTTATAACTCTGGTGCTGGGTGTCTGAGGGAGAGAGGAGTAATCTGAGACTGTTATAACTCTGGTGCTGGGTGTCTGAGGGAGAGAGGAGTAATCTGAGACTGTTATAACTCTGGTGCTGGGTGTCTGAGGGAGAGATTAGTAATCTGAGACTGTTATAACTCTGGTGCTGGGTGTCTGAGGGAGAGAGGAGTAATCTGAGACTGTTATAACTCTGGTGCTGGGTGTCTGAAGGAGAGAGGAGTAATCTGAGACTTTTTTAACTCTGGTGCTGGGTGTCTGGTGCTGGGTGTCTGAGGGAGAGATTAGTAATCTGAGACTTTTGTAACTCTGGTGCTGGGTGTCTGAGGGAGAGATTAGTAATCTGAGACTGTTGTAACTCTGGTGCTGGGGGTCTGAGGGAGAGATTAGTAATCTGAGACTTTTGTAACTCTGGTGCTGGGTGTCTGAGGGAGAGATTAGTAATCTGAGTCTGTTGTAACTCTGGTGCTGGGGGTCTGAGGGAGAGATTAGTAATCTGAGACTGTTGTAACTCTGGTGCTGGGGGTCTGAGGGAGAGATTAGTAATCTGAGTCTGTTGTAACTCTGGTGCTGGGGGTCTGAGGGAGGGATTAGTAATCTGAGACTGTTGTAACTCTGGTGCTGGGGGTCTGAGGGAGAGATTAGTAATCTGAGACTGTTGTAACTCTGGTGCTGGGGGTCTGAGGGAGAGATTAGTAATCTGAGACTGTTGTAACTCTGGTGCTGGGTGTCTGAGGGAGAGATTAGTAATCTGAGTCTGTTGTAACTCTGGTGCTGGGGGTCTGAGGGAGAGATTAGTAATCTGAGACTGTTGTAACTCTGGTGCTGGGTGTCTGAGGGAGAGATTAGTAATCTGAGTCTGTTGTAACTCTGGTGCTGGGTCTGGTGCTGGGGGTCTGAGGGAGAGAGGAGTAATCTGAGATTGTTATAACTCTGGTGCTGGGTGTCTGAGGGAGAGAGGAGTAATCTGAGACTGTTATAACTCTGGTGCTGGGTCTGGTGCTGGGTGTCTGAGGGAGAGATTAGTAATCTGAGACTGTTATAACTCTGGTGCTGGGGGTCTGAGGGAGAGAGGAGTAATCTGAGATTGTTATAACTCTGGTGCTGGGTGTCTGAGGGAGAGAGGAGTAATCTGAGACTGTTGTAACTCTGGTGCTGGGGGTCTGAGGGAGAGAGGAGTAATCTGAGACTGTTATAACTCTGGTGCTGGGGGTCTGAGGGTGAGAGGAGTAATCTGAGAGTGTTATAACTCTGGTGCTGGGTGTCTGAGGGAGAGAGGAGTAATCTGAGACTGTTGTAACTCTGGTGCTGGGGGTCTGAGGGAGAGAGGAGTAATCTGAGACTGTTATAACTCTGGTGCTGGGGGTCTGAGGGAGAGAGGAGCATTCTGAGACTGTTGTAACTCTGGTGCTGGGTCTGGTGCTGGGTGTCTGAGGGAGAGAAGAGTAATCTGAGACTGTTGTAACTCTGGTGCTGGGGGTCTGAGGGAGAGAGTAGCAATCTGAGACTGTTGTAACTCTGGTGCTGGGTCTGGTGCTGGGTGTCTCAGGGAGAGAAGAGTAATCTGAGAACGTTATAACTCTGGTGCTGGGGGTCTGAGGGAGAGAGGAGTAATCGGAGAACGTTATAACTCTGGTGCTGGGTCTGGTGCTGGGTTTTTGAGGGAGAGAGGAGTAATCTGAGAACGTTATAACTCTGGTGCTGGGGGTCTGAGGGAGCGAGGAGTAATCGGAGAACGTTATAACTCTGGTGCTGGGTCTGGTGCTGGGTGTTTGAGGGAGAGAGGAGTAATCTGAGAACGTTATAACTCTGGTGCTGGGGGTCTGAGGGAGAGAGGAGTAATCGGAGAACGTTATAACTCTGGTGCTGGGTCTGGTGCTGGGTGTCTGAGGGAGAGAGGAGTACTCTGATTGCAGTAGGACCCATTAGTCTGTGCTGTGCTGCCTGTGTCCTGGAGGAAGATCATGGAGCAGCCGTGTCCTCGCTTAAATGCCCTGCCCATTAGCCCTTTCATCGTTGGGGAGATTAATCAAACCTTAGGCACACACAGCGCCACATTTGTCAGGTGCCTCATCGGCTGATATGAGGCTGCCGGCATAACCTCTTCCAGGCCACAGAAGGTCATTCTAGAAATGCTAGCATATTGTTTGGTGAGTTAGGGAGGAATCAACAGATTTGTAAGAGTTGACATTTTAAAAGTCAAACATGAAGAGAGAATCTGAGGCTAGACTTTGTAAATGGCTTAATACAAATTCAACTTCAATAAGGACATTGACAATGTCGTCCACACAGTGACCATACGTAGATATCCCAACTAGAAGATTACAGGCAGCATATGCACTGAGCTAAAGGCTAGAGCTGTCGCATTCATGGAACGGGACACTAATCCGTCCGCTTGTAAGAAATCCCGCTACGACCTTTTATGAACCATCAAACAGGCAAAGCTTCAATGCAGGACTAAGATCGAAGCTGGAAAAAAGCATCTAGAATATAAGTATAAGATAATGTGTCTAGAGTATAAATTCAAGTCTTGAGACATGAAGAAGTTAAATGTATTCATTTAACTAGGCAAGTCAGTTAAGAACAAGTTCTTATTTACAATGCAAGCCTACCGGGGAACAGTGGGTTAACTGCCTTGACTGGTTTTTACCTTGTCAGCTCGCGGATTCAATCCAACAACCTTTCGGTTCCTGGCCCAACACTCTAACCACTAGGTTACCTGCCACCCCAACACTCGAATCACTAGGCTACCTGCCTCCCCAATACTCTAACCACTAGGCTACCTGCTTCCCCAACACTCTAACAACTAGGCTACCTGCCTCCCCTACACTCTAACCACTAGGCTACCTGCCTCCCCAACACTCTAACCACTAGGCTACCTGCCTCCCCAACACTCTAACCACTAGGCTACCTGCCTCCCCAACACTCTAGCCACTAGGCTACCTGCCTCCCCAACACTCTAACCACTAGGCTACCTGCCTCCCCAACACTCTAACCACTAGACTACCTGCCTCCCCAACACTCTAACCACTAGGCTACCTGTCTCCCCAACAATCTAACCACTAGGGTACCTGCCACCCATCCACTCTAACCACTAGGCTACCTGCCACCCCAACACTCTAACCACTAGGCTGAGTCTCTCTCCAGAATGGCTCAACTGTCTCATGTCAATACTTGCACATTCATTGTTTCATTGTGTGAATTGTTTGCCCTTTGATTATAAATAAAGAAGGAAAATGATCCATGACATATGTGAATCGTTTCAGGAAACTAGGAGTATGTTGTGCGTCACAACTTCACAGGAGAGGCGCTTGATCGTAATTATTCTGATTTTTTATCATAATGGCAGAAATGTGAACTTTCATGTGCCTTATTAACAAACTTGCATGCCATCTGAAAATGCAAAATGTAAAATTACAAGCCAAATTGGTTTCGCCATGGAAAAAGTCAGGAACCTTCAAGCTAATCATGATAGGCTGAGATAATGGACGGGCTGGAATTGCTGAGAGATGAGTTCGGATTGGTCTAACATGTAGCATGCTTCTCTCTATATCATGAGCTGCTCAGTATATGGAGGTAATCCTTTCTAACACAGCTTTGAAAGATATCGTGAAGAATTGCAAAAGTGTTGATAATGCTCTCCACTTTCTGGAGGACCGAGTTTTAAAATCAGTGGGACGTCCGATGGAAGGATAGCTAAGGATGTGGATAAAATGCAGGCGTTTGTTTGCAAATACATTTAGGTTCCTGGATCCTTTCACAGCATTATAAGGAGGATGGGATCCACCCAAATCTTTTAGGTTCCTGGATCCTTTCACAGCATTATAAGGAGGATGGGATCCACCCAAATCATTTAGGTTCCTGGATCCTTTCACAGCATTATTTTTTATTTATTTTATTTATTTTACCTTTATTTAACCAGGTAGGCAAGTTGAGAACAAGTTCTCATTTACAATTGCGACCTGGCCAAGATAAAGCAAAGCAGTTCGACAGATACAACAACACAGAGTTACACATGGAGTAAAACAAACATACAGTCAATAATAAAGTATAAACAAGTCTATATACAATGTGAGCAAATGAGGTGAGAAGGGAGGTAAAGGCAAAAAAAGGCCTTGGTGGCAAGGTAAATACAATATAGCAAGTAAAACACTGGAATGGTAGTTTTGCAATGGAAGAATGTGCAAAGTAGAAATAAAAATAATGGGGTGCAAAGGAGCAAAATAAATAAATAAATTAAATACAGTTGGGAAAGAGGTAGTTGATAGGGCTAAATTATAGGTGGGCTATGTACAGGTGCAGTAATCTGTGAGCTGCTCTGACAGTTGGTGCTTAAAGCTAGTGAGGGAGATAAGTGTTTCCAGTTTCAGAGATTTTTGTAGTTCGTTCCAGTCATTGGCAGCAGAGAACTGGAAAGAGAGACGGCCAAAGAAAGAATTGGTTTTGGGGGTGACTAGAGAGATATACCTGCTGGAGCGTGTGCTACGGGTGGGAGATGCTATGGTGACCAGCGAGCTGAGATAAGGGGGGACTTTACCTAGCAGGGTCTTGTAGATGACATGGAGCCAGTGGGTTTGGCGACGAGTATGAAGCGAGGGCCAGCCAACGAGAGCGTACAGGTCGCAATGGTGGGTAGTATATGGGGCTTTGGTGACAAAACGGATTGCACTGTGATAGACTGCATCCAGTTTGTTGAGTAGGGTATTGGAGGCTATTTTGTAAATTACATCGCCAAAGTCGAGGATTGGTAGGATGGTCAGTTTTACAAGGGTATGTTTGGCAGCATGAGTGAAGGATGCTTTGTTGCGAAATAGGAAGCCAATTCTAGATTTAACTTTGGATTGGAGATGTTTGATATGGGTCTGGAAGGAGAGTTTACAGTCTAACCAGACACCTAAGTATTTGTAGTTGTCCACGTATTCTAAGTCAGAGCCGTCCAGAGTAGTGATGTTGGACAGGCGGGTAGGTGCAGGTAGTGATCGGTTGAAGAGCATGCATTTAGTTTTACTTGTATTTAAGAGCAATTGGAGGCCACGGAAGGAGAGTTGTGTGGCATTGAAGCTTGCCTGGAGGGTTGTTAACACAGTGTCCAAAGAAGGGCCGGAAGTATACAGAATGGTGTCGTCTGCGTAGAGGTGGATCAGAGACTCACCAGCAGCAAGAGCGACCTCATTGATGTATACAGAGAAGAGAGTCGGTCCAAGAATTGAACCCTGTGGTACCCCCATAGAGACTGCCAGAGGTCCGGACAACAGACCCTCAGATTTGACACACTGAACTCTATCAGAGAAGTAGTTGGTGAACCAGGCGAGGCAATCATTTGATAAACCAAGGCTGTTGAGTCTGCCGATGAGGATGTGGTGATTGACAGAGTCGAAAGCCTTGGCCAGATCAATGAATACGGCTGCACAGTAATGTTTCTTATCGATGGCGGTTAAGATATCGTTTAGGACCTTGAGCGTGGCTGAGGTGCACCCATGACCAGCTCTGAAACCAGATTGCATAGCAGAGAAGGTATGGAGAGATTCAAAATGGTCGGTAATCTGTTTGTTGACTTGGCTTTCGAAGACCTTAGAAAGGCATGGTAGGATAGATATAGGTCTGTAGCAGTTTGGGTCAAGAGTGTCCCCCCCTTTGAAGAGGGGGATGACCGCAGCTGCTTTCCAATCTTTGGGAATCTCAGACGACACGAAAGAGAGGTTGAACAGGCTAGTAATAGGGGTGGCAACAATTTCGGCAGATAATTTTAGAAAGAAAGGGTCCAGATTGTCTAGCCCGGCTGATTTGTAGGGGTCCAGATTTTGCAGCTCTTTCAGAACATCAGCTGAATGGATTTGGGAGAAGGAGAAATGGGGAAGGCTTGGGCGAGTTGCTGTTGGGGGTGCAGTGCTGTTGACAGGGGTAGGAGTAGCCAGGTGGAAAGCATGGCCAGCAGTAGAAAAATGCTTATTGAAATTTTCAATTATGGTGGATTTATCAGTGGTGACAGTGTTTCCTATCTTCAGTGCAGTGGGCAGCTGGGAGGAGGTGTTCTTATTCTCCATGGACTTTACAGTGTCCCAGAACTTTTTTGAGTTAGTGTTGCAAGAAGCAAATTTCTGCTTGAAAAAGCTAGCCTTGGCTTTTCTAACTGCCTGTGTATAATGGTTTCTAGCTTCCCTGAACAGCTGCATATCACGGGGGCTGTTCGATGCTAATGCAGAACGCCATAGGACGTTTTTGTGTTGATTAAGGGCAGTCAGGTCTGGGGAGAACCAAGGGCTATATCTGTTCCTGGTTCTAAATTTCTTGAATGGGGCATGTTTATTTAAGATGGTTAGGAAGGCATTTAAAAAAAATATCCAGGCATCCTCTACTGACGGGATGAGGTCAATATCCTTCCAGGATACCCCGTGTTATGGTGAGTGAATGAGGACCCAAAAGCGAACTAACTTAAACAGAGCTTCTTTAATAACCAAACATAGGTAGGCTCAGATAGACCGGCAGATTCCGACAGGACAGGACAAGGTTACAGCAAACATGACGATAGTCTGGCTCAGGCATGAAACACAAACAAGAATCCGACAAGGACAGGAACAGAAACAGAGAGAGATATAGGGACCTAATCAGAGGGAAAAAGGGAACAGGTGGGAAACGGGGTGAATGGGTAGTTAGAGGAGACAAGGAACAGCTGGGAGAAAGCGGGGGAGAAAAGGTAACCTAACAACGACCAGCAGAGGGAGACAGGGTGAAGGGAAAGGACAGAGACAAGACACAACATGACAGTACCCCCCCACTCACCGAGCGCCTCCTGGCGCACTCGAGGAGGAAACCTGGCGGCAACGGAGGAAATCCTCGATCAGCGCACGGTCCAGCACGTCCCGAGAGGGAACCCAACTCCTCTCCTCAGGACCGTACCCCTCCCAATCGACAAGGTACTGGTGACCACGGCCCCGAGGACGCATGTCCAAAATCCTGCGGACCCTGTAGATGGGTGCGCCCTCGACAAGGATGGGGGGGGGGGGGGGGGAAGACGAGCGGGGGCGCGAAGAACGGGCTTAATACAGGAGACATGGAAGACCGGGTGGACACGACGAAGGTATCGCGGAAGAAGAAGTCGAACTGCGACAGGATTAATGACCCGAGAAATACGGAACGGACCAATGAACCGCGGGGTCAACTTGCGAGAAGCCGTCTTAAGGGGAAGGTTCTGAGTGGAGAGCCAAACTCTCTGACCGCGACAATATCTAGGACTCTTAGTTCTACGCTTATTAGCAGCCCTCACAGTCTGCGCCCTATAACGGCAAAGTGCAGACCTGACCCTCTTCCAGGTGCGCTCGCAACGTTGGACAAAAGCCTGAGCGGAGGGGACGCTGGACTCGGCGAACTGAGATGAGAACAGCGGAGGCTGGTAACCGAGGCTACTCTGAAAAGGAGATAGCCCGGTCGCAGACGAAGGAAGCGAGTTGTGGGCGTATTCTGCCCAGGGAAGCTGTTCTGACCAAGACGCAGGGTTGCGAAATGAAAGACTGCGTAAGATGCGACCAATAGTCTGATTGGCCCGTTCTGCTTGACCGTTAGACTGGGGGTGAAAGCCGGAAGAGAGACTGACGGAAGCCCCAATCAAACGGCAAAACTCCCTCCAAAATTGAGACGTGAATTGCGGACCTCTGTCCGAAACGACGTCTGACGGAAGGCCATGAATTCTGAAAACATTCTCGATGATGATTTGTGCCGTCTCTTTAGCAGAAGGAAGCTTAGCAAGGGGAATGAAATGAGCCGCCTTAGAGAACCTATCGACAACCGTAAGAATAACAGTCTTCCCCGCTGACAAAGGCAGTCCGGTGACAAAATCTAAGGCGATGTGAGACCACGGTCGAGAGGGGATAGGAAGCGGCCTGAGACGGCCGGCAGGAGGAGAGTTACCGGACTTAGTCTGCGCGCAGACCGAACAAGCAGCCACGAAACGACGCGTGTCATGCTCCCGGGTGGGCCACCAAAAACGCTGGCGAATGGAAGCAAGCGTACCCCGAACGCCAGGGTGGCCGGCTAACTTGGCAGAGTGAGCCCACTGAAGAACGGCCAGACGAGTAGGAACGGGAACGAAAAGAAGGTTCCTAGGACAAGTGCGCGGCGACGGAGTGTGAGTGAGCGCTTGTTTTACCTGCCTCTCAATTCCCCAGACAGTCAACCCGACAACACGCCCCTCAGGGAGAATCCCCTCGGGGTCAGTGGAGGCTACTGAAGAACTGAAGAGACGAGACAAAGCATCAGGCTTGGTGTTCTTAGAGCCCGGACGATAAGAAATCACGAACTCGAAACGAGCGAAAAACAGCGCCCAACGCGCCTGACGCGCATTAAGTCGTTTGGCAGAACGGATGTACTCAAGGTTCCTAT
Organism: Oncorhynchus mykiss; assembly: GCF_013265735.2. Lineage (NCBI taxonomy): Eukaryota > Metazoa > Chordata > Actinopteri > Salmoniformes > Salmonidae > Oncorhynchus > Oncorhynchus mykiss. The sequence continues at coordinate 79,619,726 of NC_048567.1, read as the reverse complement.
GGTCAGTCCAAACGACAAAAGGAACGGTCGCCCCCTCCAACCACTGTCGCCATTCGCCTAGGGCTAACCGGATGGCGAGCAGTTCGCGGTTACCCACATCATAGTTACGTTCCGACGGCGACAGGCGATGAGAAAAATACGCGCATGGGTGGACCTTGTCGTCAGAGAGGGAGCGCTGAGAAAGAATGGCTCCCACGCCCACCTCTGACGCGTCAACCTCGACAACGAACTGTCTAGAGACGTCAGGTGTAACAAGGATAGGAGCGGATGTAAAACGATTCTTGAGGAGATCAAAAGCTCCCTGGGCGGAAACGGACCACTTAAAGCACGTCTTGACAGAAGTAAGGGCTGTGAGAGGAGCGGCCACCTGACCGAAATTACGGATGAAACGACGATAGAAGTTCGCGAAGCCGAGAAAGCGCTGCAGCTCGACGCGTGACTTAGGGACGGGCCAATCAATGACAGCTTGGACTTTAGCGGGATCCATCTTAATGCCTTCAGCGGAAATAACAGAACCGAGAAATGTGACGGAGGAGGCATGAAAAGTGCACTTCTCAGCCTTCACAAAAAGACAATTCTCTAAAAGGCGCTGGAGGACACGTCGAACGTGCTGAACATGAATCTGGAGTGACGGTGAAAAAATCAGGATATCGTCAAGGTAAACGAAAACAAAGATGTTCAGCATGTCTCTCAGGACATCATTGACTAATGCCTGAAAGACAGCTGGAGCGTTAGCGAGGCCGAAAGGAAGAACCCGGTATTCAAAGTGCCCTAACGGAGTGTTAAACGCCGTCTTCCACTCGTCCCCCTCCCTGATGCGCACGAGATGGTAAGCGTTACGAAGGTCCAACTTAGTGAAAAACCTGGCTCCCTGCAGGATCTCGAAGGCTGAAGACATAAGGGGAAGCGGATAACGATTCTTAACTGTTATGTCATTCAGCCCTCGATAATCTATGCAGGGGCGCAGAGACCCGTCCTTCTTCTTGACAAAAAAAAACCCCGCTCCGGCGGGAGAGGAGGAGGGGACTATGGTACCGGCGTCAAGAGCTACAGACAAATAATCCTCGAGAGCCTTACGTTCGGGAGCCGACAGAGAGTATAGTCTACCCCGGGGGGGAGTGGTTCCCGGAAGGAGATCAATACTACAATCATACGACCGGTGTGGAGGAAGAGAGGTGGCCCTGGACCGACTGAACACCGTGCGCAGATCGTGATATTCCTCCGGCACCCCTGTCAAATCACCAGGCTCCTCCTGTGAAGAAGAGACAGAGGAAACAGGAGGGATAGCAGACATTAAACATTTCACATGACAAGAGACGTTCCAGGAGAGGATAGAATTACTAGACCAATTAATGGAAGGATTATGACAAACTAGCCAGGGATGGCCCAAAACAACAGGTGTAAAAGGTGAACGAAAAATCAAAAAAGAAATGGTTTCGCTATGATTACCAGAAACAGTGAGGGTTAAAGGTAGCGTCTCACGCTGAATCCTGGGGAGAGGACTACCATCCAGGGCGAACAAGGCCGTGGACTCCCTTAACTGTCTGAGAGGAATGTCATGTTCCCGAGCCCAGGTCTCGTCCATAAAACAGCCCTCCGCCCCAGAGTCTATTAAGGCACTGCAGGAAGCTGACGAACCGGTCCAGCGTAGATGGACCGACAAGGTAGTGCAGGATCTTGAAGGAGAGACAGGAGTAGTAGCGCTCACCAGTAGCCCTCCGCTTACTGATGAGCTCTGGCTTTTACTGGACAAGAAGTGACAAAATGACCAGCAGAACCGCAATAGAGACAGAGGCGGTTGGTGATTCTCCGTTCCCTCTCCTTAGTCGAGATGCGGATACCTCCCAGCTGCATAGGCTCAGCTCCCGAGCCGGCAGAGGAAGATGGTAGTGATGCGGAGAGGGGGGCAACGGAGAACGCGAGCTCCTTTCCACGAGCTCGGTGACGCAGATCAACCCGTCGCTCAATGCGAATAGCGAGTTCAATCAGGGAATCCACGCTGGAAGGGACGTCCCGGGAGAGAATCTCATCCTTTACCTCTGCGCGGAGACCCTCCAGAAAACGAGCGAGCAAAGCCGGCTCGTTCCAGCCACTGGAGGCAGCAAGAGTGCGAAACTCAATAGAGTAGTCTGTTATGGATCGATTACCTTGACATAGGGAAGACAGGGCCCTGGAAGCCTCCTCCCCAAAAACAGATCGATCAAAAACCCGTATCATCTCCTCCTTAAAGTCCTGATACTGGTTAGTACACTCAGCCCTTGCCTCCCAGATTGCCGTGCCCCACTCACGAGCCCGTCCAATAAGGAGAGATATGACGTAGGCGACACGAGCAGTGCTCCTGGAGTAAGTGTTGGGCTGGAGAGAAAACACAATATCACACTGGGTGAGGAACGAGCGGCATTCAGTGGGCTCCCCAGAGTAACACGGCGGGTTATTGATTCTGGGCTCCGGAGATTCGAAAGCCCTGGAAGTGGCCGGTGGATCGAGGCGGAGATGGTGAACCTGTTCTGTGAGGTTGGAGACTTGGGTGGCCAGGGTCTCAACGGCATGTCGAGCAGCAGACACTTCCTGCTCGTGTCTGCCTAGCATCGCTCCCTGGATCCCGACGGCTGAGTGGAGAGGATCCGAAGTCGCTGGGTCCATTCTTGGTCGGATTCTTCTGTTATGGTGAGTGAATGAGGACCCAAAAGCGAACTAACTTAAACAGAGCTTCTTTAATAACCAAACATAGGTAGGCTCAGATAGACCGGCAGATTCCGACAGGACAGGACAAGGTTACAGCAAACATGACGATAGTCTGGCTCAGGCATGAAACACAAACAAGAATCCGACAAGGACAGGAACAGAAACAGAGAGAGATATAGGGACCTAATCAGAGGGAAAAAGGGAACAGGTGGGAAACGGGGTGAATGGGTAGTTAGAGGAGACAAGGAACAGCTGGGAGAAAGCGGGGGAGAAAAGGTAACCTAACAACGACCAGCAGAGGGAGACAGGGTGAAGGGAAAGGACAGAGACAAGACACAACATGACACCCCGGCCAGGTCGATTAGAAAGGCCTGCTCGCTGAAGTGTTTCAGGGAGCGTTTTACAGTGATGAGAGGAGGTCGTTTGACCGCTGACCCATTACGGATGCAGGCAATGAGGCAGTGATCGCTGAGATCTTGGTTGAAGACAGCAGAGGTGTATTTAGAGGGGAAGTTGGTTAGGATGATATCTATGAGGTTGCCCGTGTTTAAGGCTTTGGGGAGGTACCTGGTAGGTTCATTGATAATTTGTGTGAGATTGAGGGCATCAAGTTTAGATTGTAGGATGGCTGGGGTGTTAAGCATGTTCCAGTTTAGGTCGCCTAGCAGCACGAGCTCTGAAGATAGATGGGGGGCAATCAGTTCACATATGGTGTCCAGAGCACAGCTGGGGGCAGAGGGTGGTCTATAGCAGGCGGCAACGGTGAGAGACTTGTTTTTAGAGAGGTGGATTTTTAAAAGTAGAAGTTCAAATTGTTTGGGTACAGACCTGGATAGTAGGACAGAACTCTGCAGGCTATCTTTGCAGTAGATTGCAACACCGCCCCCTTTGGCAGTTCTATCTTGTCTGAAAATGTTGTAGTTTGGAATTAAAATGTCTGAATTTTTGGTGGTCTTCCTAAGCCAGGATTCAGACACAGCTAGAACATCCGGGTTGGCAGAGTGTGCTAAAGCAGTGAATAGAACAAACTTAGGGAGGAGGCTTCTAATGTTAACATGCATGAAACCAAGGCTATTACGGTTACAGAAGTCGTCAAAAGAGAGCGCCTGGGGAATAGGAGTGGAGCTAGGCACTGCAGGGCCTGGATTCACCTCTACATTGCCAGAGGAATATAGGAGGAGTAGAATAAGGGTGCGACTAAAAGCAATAAGAATTGGTCGTCTAGAACGTCTGGAACAGAGAGTAAAATGAGGTTTCTGGGGGCGAAAAATAGCATCAAGGTATAATGTACAGACAAAGGTAAGGTAGGATGTGAATACAGTGGAGGTAAACCTAGGTATTGAGTGATGAAGAGAGAGATATTGTCTCTAGAAACATCATTGAAACCAGGAGATGTCATTGCATGTGTGGGTGGTGGAACTAATAGGTTGGATAAGGTATAGTGAGCAGGACTAGAGGCTCTACAGTGAAATAAGCCAATAAACACTAACCAGAACAGCAATGGACAAGACATATTGACATTAAGGAGAGGCATGCTTAGTCGAGTGATCAAAAGGGTCCAGTGAGTGGAGAGGTTGGTTTAGGGTCACGGCGATTTAGACAGCTAGCCAAGCCAACCGGTAGCAAGCTAGCATAGGATGGAGTCTGTTGTTAGCCACCTCTTGCGTTCGGTCAGTAGATTAGTGGGGTTCCGTGTGGTAGAGGGGATTAATCCAAATCACACAACAACAACAAAAATAAGAACAATAGATATAGTTATAGAGGCCCGAGAAGAAAACATAATAATAAAAATAAATAAATTGTCCGATTGTCTATTCAGATAGCAGCCGGAAAGACAGCTAACGGTTAGCGGGCCGCAGATGGGCGTTCAGGTAACGTCGCGACAGAGGAGCCAGCCGGATCTCATTCAGGTAGATAACGTCGGCAGTCCGGTTGTGAAGGCCCGGTGGGGCTCCGCGTAGGCAGTGAAACGGGTCCGGATAGGTGACTGCAGCACAGGAGTGAATGATGGAACTCAGGAGTGATTGACGGAGCTGGCTAGCACCGGAACAATCGATGTTTGCTCCGGAATCGACGAAAGCCGACTGTCACACGGATAGCAGCTAGCTAGCTGTGAGATCCGGGTATGAATGTCCAGAGAGCAGTTGAAATCCAGGGACATGGAGAGAAAAATTGGTCCGGTATGTTCCGTTCCGAGCCGCGCTGCGCCGTACAAAACTGGCGATAGATTTTCGATAGATTTTCGAGCTAAAGGACAGCCGATGACCACAAACCGTGCTTAGCTTCTGATTAGCTTCTGGATTAGCTTCTGGGCTAGCTCCTGGCTAGCTTCTGGCTAGTTTCTGGCCAGCCTCCTGGAGTTTCTGGCTAGCTTCCTGAAGGATTGCAGATCTGAGGTAAATAATACTTTTTTATAAATATAAATTGGTGAGGCTGGTTGCAGGAGAGTGTTTAGAAGATGAGTTGATGGAAAAAAAATAAAATGTATGTGAAAAAAGTTGTAAATATATATATATACAGGACACGACAAGACGAGGACAAAAGACGTCTGAACTGCTATGCGATCTTGGAAGAATTATAAGGAGGATGGGATCCACCCAAATCATTTAGGTTCCTGGATCATTTCACAGCATTATAAGGAGGATGGGATCCACCCAAATCATTTAGGTTCCTGGATCCTTTCACAGCATTATAAGGAGGATGGGATCCACCCAAATCATTTAGGTTCCTGGATCCTTTCACAGCATTATAAGGAGGATGGGATCCACCCAAATCATTTAGGTTCCTGGATCCTTTCACAGCATTATAAGGAGGATGGGATCCACCCAAATCCTTTAGGTTCCTGGATCCTTTCACAGCATTATAAGGAGGATGGGATCCACCCAAATCATTTAGGTTCCTGGATCCTTTCACAGCATTATAAGGAGGATGGGATCCACCCAAATCATTTAGGTTCCTGGATCCTTTCACAGCATTATAAGGAGGATGGGATCCACCCAAATCATTTAGGTTCCTGGATCCTTTCACAGCATTATAAGGAGGATGGGATCCACCCAAATCATTTAGGTTCCTGGATCCTTTCACTTCATTATAAGGAGGATGGGATCCACCCAAATCATTTAGGTTCCTGGATCCTTTCACAGCATTATAAGGAGGATGGGATCCACCCAAATCATTTAGGTTCCTGGATCCTTTCACAGCATTATAAGGCTGCGTTGAGACAATGACTCATATTAAATACTGTTGAAGTAATATGGCTACAGGTTCATCTGCCTCACCTAAAGCCCATTCTAGTGGGAAGCTGCTATAGACCACCAAGTGCTAACAGTCAGTACCTGGACAACGTGTGAAATGCTTGATAATGTATGTGATATCAACAGAGAGGTATATTTTCTGGGTGTTATTAAAATTGACTGGCGTTCATCAAGCTGCCCACTCAAGAGAAATCTTCAAGCTGTAACCAGTGCCTACAACCTGGTTATCAGTCATCCTACCAGTGTAGTTACAAAACAGCACAATAATTAAATCATCAACATGTATACATCACGTATGCTGCACAAATGTGCTTCATTGGATGTAGTGATCATAATTTAGTGGCCACGTCTAGGAAAACCAAAGTTCCAAAGGTCGAGCCGAATAAATTATGTAAAAGGTCACTCGAGAAGTTTTGTAGTGATTCCTATGTTGTTGATGTAAATAGTATTTGTTGGTCTGTGGTGTGTAATGAGGAGCAACCATACGCTGCAACTGGGCTTTCGGGGCTGCAGCCCCAAATGATTTTGTCTCAGTACGCGGGTCTTTTACCCTGCTGTGAAGGAGTAAAACAAGTAAGGCTACACTGCATTGAATAGTCCAAACACAAGCCATGGCCTGCCTTTTTACTGCTGCCTAAAACCAGAATGTCAGTGTATGGGTGACCCTTTAGAGGGCGGGGTCAAAGTGGTTTAGCAAAGTCTTTTTTCATTCGTCCCCAAAAAATGTATGTTTTGGCACGTGTGGGTTAACTGTTCATTCTCTATGGGAGAGAGAGAGAGCAAAGATGGGAGAGGGAGAGAACCAGAGATACACTTTGTTAGCTTGTTATTACTATAGCACAGTTTGTTAGCCCACGATGATGTAATTCAGAATTACTGACCTCACAGTAAGCCAGATTCAAGTAACTTACATTTCAACATGTTGACTCTAAAAAGCTGCACTGACAGATAACGTTAAGCTAACTGACGTGAGAGACTAACCAGTCTAGCTTCATTAGCAACCTGGCAGATGTTATGAGCCTGGTTTTGACAGTTATCGATTAGCTATCTGGACACGGGAATCCAACTGCTGAACCTCTGTTCATCACCCGAAAAAAGTATCACAAACTAACCAATTACTGTCCAATCAAATCCAAAATATGCTAAAACTTACTAATAAAAATAGATAACTAACTAATGGCTAACATGACGTTAGTTACTTTTGGTATCGTCAGCTCAATTATCTATCTGTTGTAAAAAAAAAACAAAGCTAGATAGTTGAGCTACCATTTTTTCCAATTTATAGAAGAAGGACATACCGTACGGAATGGAAGATGTAGCTCAGCAAACACAGAGACAGTTCTTGTCTTTGCAGGAGGAAGTGAGTAGATTGTGTGTGTGTGTGTGTGTTTACAATACAATTATTTAGCATCTAGCTGCATAGGTGGGTTGACAATGTCACAAAACGATGTGCGCACTTCCATGGGGCATAAATCTGCCTGTTGTGATTCTGGATGGCCAGACTGCCAGCAATAATGACTCTGCCATGTGGGGAATCATAAGTGTCCTATTTCAGCATGTTTTATCATGTTATTGATACCCTGTCTTGTTTTGAGGTGTTTGGACTGATTTCAAGTCAATGCAGATATTGCAAAAAAATGTGCTAGCTGGCTAACCAGCAACTATAACGATGCTTTTGAAAAACAAGTAGTCATTGTGCAATTGTATTTGTTTTCAACAAACATTGGAAATTAAATATACAGTAGCTTACATGTTAACAATCTAAGCCAACATAATCTGTTTTGCCACATGGTTGCACGCAATTCAATGTTGTTGCTAAAGCGACACAGAGAGAACACAGCTATTGTGGTTAGTGAAGGGAAAGACAGTTCAATGTTAATCAGCATTAAGATTGAGTGAACCATGAATAGAAAGGATCCCATATTTTACCTTTTGCTCAATTCAAGTAAACATGATTTGCCTATTGTGTGTGTGTGTGTGTGTGTGTGTGTGTGTGTGTGTGTGTGTGTGTGTGTGTGTGTGTGTGTGTGTGTGTGTGTGTGTGTGTGTGTGTGTGTGTGTGTGTGTGTGTGTGTGTGTGTGTGTGTGTGTGTGTGCGCGTGTGTGCGCGTGTGTATATTGCTTCTCTGTGTGTTTGTCTGTTCAGAATACTTCATATTGCTACGACACTTATACTACGCAGTCTCCATAATAATATAGGTGATCCAGGAAAGCAGATTGTCAGACAGCAAGGAAGAGAGAGGAGCAGACAGGACGGAGAGAACACAGGAGAACGTAGAGAGAGGAGAAGACAGGACAGAGCGAACACAGGAGAACGTAGAGGGAGGAACAGAACAGACAGGACAGAGAGAACACAGGAGAACATAGAGGGAGGAACAGACAGGACAGAGAGAACACAGGAGAACGTAGATGGAGGAGAAGGTAGGACAGAGAGAACACAGGAGAACGTAGAGGGAGGAACAGACAGGACAGAGAGAACACAGGAGAACGTAGAGAGAGGAGTAGACAGGACAGAGAGAACACAGGAGAACGTAGAGGGAGGAACAGACAGGACAGAGGGAACACAGGAGAACGTAGAGAGAGGAGAAGACAGGACAGAGGGAACACAGAAGAACGCAGAGAGGGGTGAGGCCCACACAAGACAACCACGGCATATTCCAATCAAGCCAGAGGAAGTAGTCCTTCCTCATCACCTCTCAGAATAAGAAAGTTGCCACTTCTGACATGTCCTGTGTGAATAACCTCATTGACCCTGCTATGTTCACATCACTGAAGGCAATCATACAGGTTTCACTGACTATCCAGTTAGCAGCTGTGAGAGACCTTTCAGTGCATTAATACGTCTACATACCTGGCTTAGGAGCACAACGACCCGAGATAGAATGCATCATGACAATTGACAAAGATATACATACTAAGACGCTGGGGAAAAGAGTGAAGTTATAGACCGGTTTACACGTACAGTTTAGTTTTGTTTAACGTCTAATCTTTATGGATGGACTAACATCCTAGTACTGTGTAATGTAACTCGCAAGCATTGTGAATATTTAGTTGGAGAAAGGATTGTGTGCCGGTATGTACATGTGTGTAAAATTGTGGAGTGTTTTTTCTAAAGCGCTGTTGGAGGGGGGTGTATTTGTTTTTGTCTAATTAATTAGGTAGAAATATTGACCTTGGAATCTGTGATTCTGTGATTTATCACCACAAATATGATAAAATTATGATTTTTAAGCATTTGGCGCTTGTTTGTAAATATTATTCGCCAAAGGTTGCCTCCTTCTCCCCCCTGTGCACTAGTTGTGTCCCCCTCCACCTCCAAATCGATCCCGTTCAGAGCCCTCCTGATGTTGTTTGACACCACATGGACTACAACAGTGTCAGGTCCCGGCATCTGTGGTAGAATAGTCAGAAGCAGCCTTGTTATGTCCTGTACTCGTGCTCCTGGGTAGCACAGGGTTTTTGCACTGGGGACCGAGATTTTTCTCACCATAGAGCTGCCTATGATGACAGCTGGTGATGTTGAATGGGCCGGTCTCTCAGGCAACCTCACGGTCTGGTGAGGCTGGGAGCTCAGAGGATCTGAACCCGAGGTAGAAGCCACCGAGAGGGAGACAGAACTGAGGATGAAGACGCAGGTACTTCCTGATACAATCTTGATTGGTAAGCCACCAAGGTTCGAAGGTGTCGGAACCTCTGGCTCCAGGGCTGCAAAGTTGTTTCTGGTCTGTTTCAGTTCCGGGCTCAACACCTCCATGGAGACCCCCATTGCCAGAGGACGCCTTCTTCGACTTCCACGGCGAGGGATGTACCTCCATAGCTGGTTTGTTGGGTCAAGAACAGCTCTGTTCTCCAGGGAGAACCTTTCGGGGATGGAAACCTGCTGAGCACCGGCCAGTCGGCTGTGGAGTGCCGACACGTCTGCAAAACTTCCACCATACCAGAGTGGAGTCCGGCTACTGGGGTGGAAAAATATATAAAGTAGGTGGGTGTGGGTTCCGCAGTAGCTTATGTAGGTTTGCTACTTGCTTGCTAAGATTAGCTACTTCACTCCTGTAGACCTCTGCAAGCAATCAGTTGCTGAAAGTCAACGAGGTTCACATTGTCCCGGAACAAAGCAAAGTAAACACAGATCCTGCAACGCTGGAAACGTTCAACAGCGGCCTCCATTTGAGACCCCACCGAGCCAGCTAGGATATCTTGACTTTCGCATCTCTCCCCCTATTTGGAATCTGCCGGATCCCGGGACAGATAGCAGCGAACGCAGTGATTTAGCCCAACAGAGCCACAGGATTCAAAATAAAATACAAGTATATAAAAACCTTATCAGCTTTTAAACCGATGTCTTTAGTTCAGGTTTCGGCATTTGACAGTGTTCAACAACAACAAACATAGGTGTAACATGGACATGAACATTACACAAGAAGTTGGAAATCGCAAATTCAACAATGAGTGATTTGGACGGAATCAGTGGCTAACTGAAAGCAAAGTCTAAATTTCAGACATCAATGAGTTCAAGACAAGTCGGGAACTCAGGCCTCTTTCTAGAGCACCGACTCGAAGATCACTAATGTCATGATTTAAACCCCGTTTTTTTCTGAGATCACGGTTGTCTCGAAAGCACCATAAATCCAGAGAATGACAGATTTTGATGACAAAGTTTGATGGCCAAAATTGCCCACGAGAATGACCTGCCGCGCCACCTTCCTGTTCAAGTGAGCACAGAACAAAAAAGTGAGTCCAAAAATTTCTTGAATGAATGCTGCATAATGATGGAATATGTCAGGGAGATATGTAGACTGTAGATAAGTAATACTAAGTGTATGTTGTGTAGTAATATACCAGGGAGATATGTAGACTGTAGATAAGTAATACTAAGTGTAAGTTGTGTAGTAATATACCAGGGAGATATGTAGACTGTAGATAAGTAATACTAAGTGTATGTTGTGTAGTAATATACCAGGGAGATATGTAGACTGTAGATAAGTAATACTAAGTGTATGTTGTGTAGTAATATACCAGGGAGATATGTAGACTGTAGATAAGTAATACTAAGTGTATGTTGTGTAGTAATATACCAGGGAGCTATGTAGACTGTAGATAAGTAATACTAAGTGTATGTTGTGTAGTAATATACCAGGGAGATATGTAGACTGTAGATAAGTAATACTAAGTGTATGTTGTGTAGTAATATACCAGGGAGATATGTAGACTGTAGATAAGTAATACTAAGTGTATGTTGTGTAGTAATATACCAGGGAGATATGTAGACTGTAGATAAGTAATACTAAGTGTATGTTGTGTAGTAATATACCAGGGAGATATGTAGACTGTAGATAAGTAATACTAAGTGTATGTTGTGTAGTAATATACCAGGGAGCTATGTAGACTGTAGATAAGTAATACTAAGTGTATGTTGTGTAGTAATATACCAGGGAGATATGTAGACTGTAGATAAGTAATACTAAGTGTATGTTGTGTAGTAATATACCAGGGAGATATGTAGACTGTAGATAAGTAATACTAAGTGTATGTTGTGTAGTAATATACCAGGGAGATATGTAGACTGTAGATAAGTAATACTAAGTGTATGTTGTGTAGTAATATACCAGGGAGCTATGTAGACTGTAGATAAGTAATACTAAGTGTATGTTGTGTAGTAATATACCAGGGAGATATGTAGACTGTAGATAAGTAATACTAAGTGTATGTTGTGTAGTAATATACCAGGGAGATATGTAGACTGTAGATAAGTAATACTAAGTGTATGTTGTGTAGTAATATACCAGGGAGATATGTAGACTGTAGATAAGTAATACTAAGTGTATGTTGTGTAGTAATATACCAGGGAGATATGTAGACTGTAGATAAGTAATACTAAGTGTATGTTATGTAGTAATATACCAGGGCGATATGTAGACTGTAGATAAGTAATACTAAGTGTATGTTGTGTAGTAATATACCAGGGATATATGTATGCTGTAGATAGGAAAGTAATACTAAGTGTATGTTGTGTGGTAATGTACCAGGGAGATATGTATACTGTAGCTAAGTAATACTAAGTGTATGTTGTGTAGTAATATACCAGGGATATATGTATACTGTAGATAGGAAAGTAATACTAAGTGTATGTTGTGTAGTAATATACCAGGGAGATATGTATACTGTAGATAGGAAAGTAATACTAAGTGTATGTTGTTAATATACCAGGGAGATATGTATACTGTAGATAAGTAATACTAATTGTATGTTGTTAATATACCAGGGAGATATGTATACTGTAGATAAGTAATACTAAGTGTATGTTGTTAATATACCAGGGAGATATGTATACTGTAGATAAGTAATACTAAGTGTATGTTGTGTAGTAATATACCAGGGATATATGTATACTGTAGATAGGAAAGTAATACTAAGTGTATGTTGTGTAGTAATTTACCAGGGAGATATGTATACTGTAGATAGGAAAGTAATACTAAGTGTATGTTGTGTAGTAATTTACCAGGGAGATATGTATACTGTAGATAGGAAAGTAATACTAAGTGTATGTTGTTAATATACCAGGGAGATATGTATAATGTAGATAGGAAAGTAATACTAAGTGTATGTTGTGTAGTAATATACCAGGGAGATATGTAAACTGTAGATAGGAAAGTCATACTAAGTGTATGTTGTGTAGTAAGCTGTTGGTAGCCCATGTGCCTCACCTTAATTGTTTGGTCCCTTTCCCCCTCTCAACTTGGTTAACTTGGTGGTGCACATGTAGCCTATAGCCTGTTTTAGAGAATATTGTAAGAGCTTTTATTGTTGCCTTATATGCCCCCTTTGTTTATCCTACGGCTCTAACTTGATGTGCTGTACAGAGAGAATACTCTAAGAGCGACCCATGTTCTGAATTATGTCGCTGTACATTTCAAAATTGCTGAACATATAGTTAAATTGACTACATCCGTCCTAGCTCTTTCATGAATGTAATTACGGATTGCCTCTTATCCCCTCATCGTTCCCTTATGCCATAGTTTGTACGTATAAATTGTCAGTAGAAACCACATTTGTTTAAGCAAGTCAGCCATATAAGCTGTTTTTTTTTTAAAGGCAATTCAATGAGGCAGAATGAACTGTTTTGTTGCCAGACAAGGCTCCGCTCATTGCCAGGTGTAGCGGTGGTAAGGAATCCCTCCATGGTGCTGAAAAGAAAGCTCTGCGGCTGGGACAGCTTTATGTAGGCCCTAACAGTTTGTAGAAACCGTTTGTCACCGTTATAGTGCAATTAATGTATTGTTTAGTGTTGTGTTGTCTAGTGGCTTTGCTGGATTCTAAAAACATTTTTTGCCCCACCAAGGTTTATATACTCAAATCTCCTCTTGTAAAAAACAACATTTCACATTTTGAGAGAGACTGAGAGTCATTTGAAATGTCTTTATTCTGTTGGAACCTTTGTAAGTGTGATGTTTACTGAACATGTTTTATTGTTTGTTTCACTTTTATTTATTGTCTATTTCACTTGCTTTGGCAATGGAAAAGTAATGTGTCTCCAATGCCAATAAAGCCCTTAAAATTGAAATTTAATCGAAATTGAGAGGGAAGAACAGATGAGAGTCTGAAAACAGATACACCAGGGATACTCTGTGAGTTAAAACAATGCTTATGTAATGTGATCCTGTGTGTAGCTGGTGTAGAGAGTCAAGCGCAGGACAGCAGATATGAGTAATCAACGTACTTTTACTCAAAATACCAAAGTCACAAACACAACATGGGGAACAGAGGGTTAAATAATAAACAAGTACTTGGTTGAGTGAAGCCAGGTGTGAGAAGACAAAGACAGAACGAATGAAAAGTGGATCGAAACACATACAAAGTACAACAACCCAAGTACAAAGTACCGGCTGCCACAAAGCACGGGCAATATACAAAACCAGCCGGGAGCGTGCCAACCTTGACAAACTAACCATTTCACACACAGACATGGAGGGAACAGAGGGTTAAATACACGGCAAGTAATGGGGGAAATGCAAACCAGGTGTGTGGCAAAACAAGACAAAACAAATGGAAGAGGAAAGTTAGATAAGTAAGTTGTGACAGCTTATTGTAAGGGAAATGTGTCTCTGTCAGTATAACTGAATCTTCAATAATAATAATAATAAAATAATAATTTATTGTCACGTTTTATGATCTTTTCTAAATGTACCTCATTATTCTAATTATTCATGTTTTTAAAAAAAGAAGAAAATAACACGGAATGATTGCAGAATATGATTAATTAGTTTTGTTCAAGCTTTGTATCATGTTATACTGTATGTTCGCTAATTATTTTAGCAAAAGCTATATGCATAGCATCAGTTAATTCAGTTTGATATGGTTATCAGTCTAATGAACAGTTTCAAATTAACACTTGATTTCATAATTTTTACATAATTAATCTGCACGACTTTTTCAAAAGGAAATGATCAAAGTTTTAGTTTTGTAATCAAGGTGCTGTAATTAATTCCCCTCGAGGCTGGGTAACTTTGTATAAGACTGAAAAAGGCACGTCAACCAAAATATGTTTTATGAAAGCCGTCAAACGATGATGATGTGTGTGTGTGTGTGTGTATGTGTGTGTGTGTGCGTGTGCGTGTGTGTGTGTGCGTGCGCGTGTGTGATGACAACAGTGAGGTAAATGTGGAGGAAACCCCACCGGTTCCCCTCATCCAGATGGAACAACTCATCTTCCTTCACACATAAATCATCTCTAGGCCTGGAAGTCTGTCTCAAGGTGCTGGCAATACACATACCTCATCATAGTGGGTATAATATTAACGTTCCTCTGAGGAGACCTGCTTTGTGTCCATTATCAACAGCTTTGTGTCCATTATCACAAGCTTTGTGTCCATTATCACCAGCTTTGTGTCCATTATCACCAGCTTTGTGTCCATTATCACCAGCTTTGTGTCCATTATCACCAGCTTCGTGTCCATTATCACCAGATTTGTGTCCATTATCACCAGATTTGGGTCCATTATCACCAGCTTTGTGTCCATTATCCTCAACACAATGAGCCGTCTGCCAACAGACCCAATAAAACCCTTAATATTCAAGTGTGAAATCTGTGACTCTCAAACACTCTCTGTCTCTGTCTCTGTCTCTGTCTCTGTCTCTCTCTATCTCTCTCTCTCTCTCTCTCTCTCTCTCTCTCTCTCTCTCTCTCTCTCTCTCTCTCTCTCTCTCTCTCTCAATTAAATTCAATTCAATTCAATGGTCTTTATTGGCATGGGAAACGTGTTAACATTGCCAAAGCAAGTGAAGTAGATAATATACAGAAGTCAAATAAAAAATACAAATGAACAGTAAACATTACACATACAGAAGTTTCAAAACAATAAAGACATTAACAATGTCATATTATATATATGTACAGTGTTGTAACAATGTGTTACGGCGAGTGAATGAGGACCCAAAAGCGAACTAACTTAAACAGAGCTTCTTTAATAACCAAACATAGGTAGGCTCAGATAGACCGGCAGATTCCGACAGGACAGGACAAGGTTACAGCAAACATGACGATAGTCTGGCTCAGGCATGAAACACAACAAACAAGAATCCGACAAGGACAGGAACAAAAACAGAGAGAGATATAGGGGACTAATCAGAGGGAAAAAGGGAACAGGTGGGAAACGGGGTGACGAGGTAGTCAGGAGGAGACAAGGAACAGCTGGGGGAAAGCGGGGGAGAAAAGGTAACCTAATACGACCAGCAGAGGGAGACAGGGTGAAAGGAATGGACAGAGACACAACATCACAATACATGACAGTACCCCCCCACTCACCGAGCGCCTCCTGGCGCACTCGAGGAGGAAACCTGGCGGCAACGGAGGAAATCCTCGATCAGCGCACGGTCCAGCACGTCCCGAGAGGGAACCCAACTCCTCTCCTCAGGACCGTACCCCTCCCAATCAACGAGGTACTGGTGACCACGGCCCCGAGGACGCATGTCCAAAATCCTGCGGACCCTGTAGATGGGTGCGCCCTCGACAAGGATGGGGGGGGGGGGGGGGAAGACGAGCGGGGGCGCGAAGAACGGGCTTAATACAGGAGACATGGAAGACCGGGTGGACGCGACGAAGGTATCGCGGAAGAAGAAGTCGAACTGCGACAGGATTAATGACCCGAGAAATACGGAACGGACCAATGAACCGCGGGGTCAACTTGCGAGAAGCCGTCTTAAGGGGAAGGTTCTGAGTGGAGAGCCAAACTCTCTGACCGCGACAATATCTAGGACTCTTAGTTCTACGCTTATTAGCAGCCCTCACAGTCTGCGTCCTATAACGGCAAAGTGCAGACCTGACCCTCTTCCAGGTGCGCTCGCAACGTTGGACAAAAGCCTGAGCGGAGGGGACGCTGGACTCGGCGAACTGAGATGAGAACAGCGGAGGCTGGTACCCGAGGCTACTCTGAAAAGGAGATAGCCCGGTCGCAGACGAAGGAAGCGAGTTGTGGGCGTATTCTGCCCAGGGGAGCTGTTCTGACCAAGACGCAGGGTTGCGAAAAGAAAGACTGCGTAAGATGCGACCAATAGTTTGATTGGCCCGTTCTGCTTGACCGTTAGATTGGGGGTGAAAGCCGGAAGAGAGACTGACGGAAGCCCCAATCAAACGGCAAAACTCCCTCCAAAATTGAGACGTGAATTGCGGACCTCTGTCCGAAACGACGTCTGACGGAAGACCATGAATTCTGAAAACATTCTCGATGATGATTTGTGCCGTCTCTTTAGCAGAAGGAAGCTTAGCAAGGGGAATGAAATGAGCCGCCTTAGAGAACCTATCGACAACCGTAAGAATAACAGTCTTCCCCGCTGACGAAGGCAGTCCGGTGACAAAATCTAAGGCGATGTGAGACCACGGTCGAGAGGGAATGGGCAGCGGCCTGAGACGGCCGGCAGGAGGGGAGTTACCGGACTTAGTCTGCGCGCAGACCGAACAAGCAGCCACGAAACGACGCGTGTCATGCTCCCGGGTGGGCCACCAAAAACGCTGGCGAATGGAAGCAAGCGTACCCCGAACGCCAGGGTGGCCGGCTAACTTGGCAGAGTGAGCCCACTGAAGAACGGCCAGACGAGTAGGAACGGGAACGAAAAGAAGGTTCCTAGGACAAGCGCGCGGCGACGGAGTGTGAGTGAGCGCTTGCTTTACCTGCCTCTCAATTCCCCAGACAGTCAACCCGACAACACGCCCCTCAGGGAGAATCCCCTCGGGGTCAGTGGAGGCTACTGAAGAACTGAAGAGACGAGATAAAGCATCAGGCTTGGTGTTCTTAGAGCCCGGACGATAAGAAATCACGAACTCGAAACGAGCGAAAAACAGCGCCCAACGCGCCTGACGCGCATTAAGTCGTTTGGCAGAACGGATGTACTCAAGGTTCCTATGGTCAGTCCAAACGACAAAAGGAACGGTCGCCCCCTCCAACCACTGTCGCCATTCGCCTAGGGCTAACCGGATGGCGAGCAGTTCGCGGTTTCCCACATCATAGTTACGTTCCGACGGGGACAGGCGATGAGAAAAATACGCGCATGGGTGGACCTTGTCGTCAGAGAGGGAGCGCTGAGAAAGAATGGCTCCCACGCCCACCTCTGACGCGTCAACCTCGACAACGAACTGTCTAGAGACGTCAGGTGTAACAAGGATAGGAGCGGATGTAAAACGATTCTTGAGGAGATCAAAAGCTCCCTGGGCGGAAACGGACCACTTAAAGCACGTCTTGACAGAAGTAAGGGCTGTGAGAGGAGCTGCCACCTGACCGAAATTACGGATGAAACGACGATAGAAGTTCGCGAAGCCGAGAAAGCGCTGCAGCTCGACGCGTGACTTAGGGGCGGGCCAATCAATGACAGCTTGGACCTTAGCGGGATCCATCTTAATGCCTTCAGCGGAAATAACAGAACCGAGAAATGTGACGGAGGAGGCATGAAAAGTGCACTTCTCAGCCTTCACAAAAAGACAATTCTCTAAAAGGCGCTGGAGGACACGTCGAACGTGCTGAAGATGAATCTGGAGTGACGGTGAAAAAATCAGGATATCGTCAAGGTAAACGAAAACAAAGATGTTCAGCATGTCTCTCAGGACATCATTGACTAATGCCTGAAAGACAGCTGGAGCGTTAGCGAGGCCGAAAGGAAGAACCCGGTATTCAAAGTGCCCTAACGGAGTGTTAAACGCCGTCTTCCACTCGTCCCCCTCCCTGATGCGCACGAGATGGTAAGCGTTACGAAGGTCCAACTTAGTGAAAAACCTGGCTCCCTGCAGGATCTCGAAGGCTGAAGACATAAGAGGAAGCGGATAACGATTCTTAACTGTTATGTCATTCAGCCCTCGATAATCTATGCAGGGGCGCAGAGACCCGTCCTTCTTCTTGACAAAAAAAACCCCCGCTCCGGCGGGAGAGGAGGAGGGGACTATGGTACCGGCGTCAAGAGCTACAGACAAATAATCCTCGAGAGCCTTACGTTCGGGAGCCGACAGAGAGTATAGTCTACCCCGGGGGGGAGTGGTTCCCGGAAGGAGATCAATACTACAATCATACGACCGGTGTGGAGGAAGAGAGGTGGCCCTGGACCGACTGAACACCGTGCGCAGATCGTGATATTCCTCCGGCACCCCTGTCAAATCATCAGGCTCCTCCTGTGAAGAAGAGACAGAGGAAACAGGAGGGATAGCAGACATTAAACATTTCACATGACAAGAGACGTTCCAGGAGAGGATAGAATTACTAGACCAATTAATGGAAGGATTATGACAAACTAGCCAGGGATGGCCCAAAACAACAGGTGTAAAAGGTGAACGAAAAATCAAAAAAGAAATGGTTTCGCTATGATTACCAGAAACAGTGAGGGTTAAAGGTAGCGTCTCACGCTGAATCCTGGGGAGAGGACTACCATCCAGGGCGAACAAGGCCGTGGACTCCCTTAACTGTCTGAGAGGAATGTCATGTTCCCGAGCCCAGGTCTCGTCCATAAAACAGCCCTCCGCCCCAGAGTCTATTAAGGCACTGCAGGAAGCTGACGAACCGGTCGAGCGTAGATGGACCGACAAGGTAGTGCAGGATCTTGAAGGAGAGACAGGAGTAGTAGCGCTCACCAGTAGCCCTCCGCTTACTGATGAGCTCTGGCTTTTACTGGACATGAAGTGACAAAATGACCAGCAGAACCGCAATAGAGACAGAGGCGGTTGGTGATTCTCCGTTCCCTCTCCTTAGTCGAGATGCGGATACCTCCCAGCTGCATAGGCTCAGCTCCCGAGCCGGCAGAGGAAGATGGTAGTGATGCGGAGAGGGGGGCAACGGAGAACGCGAGCTCCTCTCCACGAGCTCGGTGACGAAGATCAACCCGTCGCTCAATGCGAATAGCGAGTTCAATCAAGGAATCCACGCTGGAAGGGACCTCCCGGGAGAGAATCTCATCCTTTACCTCTGCGCGGAGACCCTCCAGAAGACGAGCGAGCAAAGCCGGCTCGTTCCAGCCACTGGAGGCAGCAAGAGTGCGAAACTCAATAGAGTAGTCTGTTATGGATCGATTGCCTTGACATAGGGAAGACAGGGCCCTGGAAGCCTCCTCCCCAAAAACAGATCGATCAAAAACCCGTATCATCTCCTCCTTAAAGTCCTGATACTGGTTAGTACACTCAGCCCTTGCCTCCCAGATTGCCGTGCCCCACTCACGAGCCCGTCCAGTAAGGAGAGATATGACGTAGGCGACACGAGCAGTGCTCCTGGCGTAAGTGTTGGGCTGGAGAGAAAACACAATATCACACTGGGTGAGGAACGAGCGGCATTCAGTGGGCTCCCCAGAGTAACACGGCGGGTTATTGATTCTGGGCTCCGGAGATTCGAAAGCCCTGGAAGTGGCCGGTGGATCGAGGCGGAGATGGTGAACCTGTTCTGTGAGGTTGGAGACTTGGGTGGCCAGGGTCTCAACGGCATGTCGAGCAGCAGACAATTCCTGCTCGTGTCTGCCTAGCATCGCTCCCTG